>NC_134497.1:39073995-39291495 GCF_040206685.1 Ascaphus truei | reverse complement strand
GTGAGTGAGGCATGATGTAGCAATGAGAAGTCACTTACTATGCTGCCCTGTCTGTAACAACCTGCGCACCCGGAGATTTTAGGGACAAACCCGTAGCCCGAAGAAGGGGATGCCAAACCCGAAGTCTCCGGGTGAAACCCGGAGAGGTGGCAACCCCGGTTGCTGACCTGCCTAAGACATGCAAAGGAGCATACAGTTATATTTCCATTTGCTATATGCTTTCCTGTAGAGGATTTTTGTCACTTCTTTTACTCACCATAACTTAACTAAGTATAGATATATATATATATATATATAGATATAGATATATTGTAACATCATTGGAAGAGGAGATCAGTGTATCTCGAAAGCTCGCAAGAATAAAAGCATTCGTTAGTCACAGAACGGTATCGTCTATTCTTTTTTGATTATATATATATCAGTTTATTTTATGTATTACAGCCCCAGGGGTTATGTCACATCAACATTGGCCAAAAGGGAGGAACGGAAGCAACTTTACTGAAATATATTAAGGAACAAGAGGAGTATACAGCTACATGCAGCAGAAACTATCTTCCCCTAGCACAGTGCCTGGGAAATGTTACTGTCTTGTTTCTAATCTGCACAGCATGTGACACGTGATCCGTTTTGAAGTCTAAAAACTACAACTCCCATGATCCCCTTGGTGTGAGCATGCGCAGTAGGACACAGAGCTGTGACCTGGATGTAGTCAGTGTCTCCACTTCCGGGAAAGTGAACCGGAGACTGCAGCAGAGAGAGAAGAAATCAGAGTACACCGCCTGCGGCAATGCCAAGAGGTAGGGGGGGGGGGGGGGGGGGGCATTTTGCCCGCTGTGGGGTCTCTTACCAGTGGCTTCCTCTGCAGCTCCTGAGACCGCGTTGCCATGACACAATTGGCTTTGCATCTCATCCCAGGCTATGTTTAAAAGCTGTGTTTAAAGCAGCATGCATTGGCTTAAGGATTTTCCATGTAATGTGGACTTGACAAAAGATGGCAAGGTGCTCATTTTCATGTAATTTCCCAGAATCCCTTGCTGCAGTGGAAGCAGTGTATGATGGGTGATAATGGGGAAATGCAGGGTTGCAGACCTGTCTAAGGCCAGGTCCCTGCAGCTGTCTGCAGACCGGGGAATTCAGCTGCACAAGGCGCCGTAGCTTTAGATGTGAATGTGCTCACCAGTTATATATACACCTCTTTTTTTACCCCCTCCCCCCAGCTCAGTTTTTAGCACCTCCCCTCAGCTCAGTTTTTAACATCTCCCCCCCCTCCCCCTGTGATTTAGTGAGCCCTCGAGCTGAATCTTCACCAATTGATCACAGGAGAACGTATCGATCGGCAACTAAGCTAATCACTTGTAAGTGTTTGGATTACATTGATGTGAAACTTCTTTAGCGGCAAATACCGCAGAAACATTTGCCTGGCAGTAAAGCTAAGGCCCCGCTCCCTATGTCAGCGCGCCCGCACTGCAGACAGGCGGCGCGCTGACAGGCACAGACCGCGATATGCGGTCTGTAGGGAGCCGGGAGGGAGGGGAGCGGGAGGGAGGGGAGCGGGAGTGGGAGGGGAGCGGGAGTGGGAGGGAGCGGAGTGTGAGGGAGGGGGGCGGGAGTGGGAGGGATCTGATCGTGGTGCCGTCCACCCCCCCACAACCACCCCCACACACAACCCATACATACTGTGACAAACAGCTTACTCCGGGGCTCCGCTGCTTGTCCGGGACGGTTAGAACACGGTCTTTTGGGGTAGGTTAAATGAGGAGGCGTCACGTACTGTTCCTTTAAACAGGCTGTGCCTGGTTTATTCAGTCCCAGGCACTGAGACTGCCACAGTGCATACAACAAAACACATCAAAACAAAAACTGCTCACCTGAGCGATAACTTAACTTAGATTTCCCTAACTCAGGGTGGAAGTGGCTTTTCCACTTTCCAACAACAAAACAAGGTACTTTTGCAGAGTTAGCCAAATGAATAGAACAATTGAACCTGTGTGGGGAAGGGGCTTCTCCCCACTGTGTTCAGCAGCCTTCCAGGCTCTGGAGAAGAGACAAGAGCAAACAGGAAATCAGTCTTACATACCTGATTTCTAATTAGCATGACAGGTGACAGAAATCCCTCCGTTCCAGCGCTTGCCCAAAACTGTGGGATGGAGTGCATGTATTATAAGGCTGCACTCCCAGGCCAGACAGGATAGAAACTGTTCAGTATCCTGGGAGCCCTATATATGGAATTTATTACCATCCCCTGGTTTCTGTCACATATCCTCCCCCCCAGCTCAGACCCTGAGGGATGAGCGACCATGGATATTAGGGAGTGCATCCTTGACAACCCGTCAGCATTGCCATGTTTGTGCCCTGACCTGTGTTCCACAGAAAATTTAAAGGGTTGTAGGCTTAGGAACCACCTGGTCACTCTAGCATTCTTTTCCCTGTTTTGACACATCCAGGTAAGGGGTGCATGATCTGTGACCAACCGGAATTTTCTCCCCAACAGGTAGTATTTGAGCGTCTCTACAGCCCACTTTATTGCGAGACACTCTTTCTCTACTATGGAGTAATTTTTCTCCTGGGGATTTAGTTTCCTACTTAAATAAAGGATGGGGTGTTCCTCACCTTGAGACTCCTGGGAGAGTACCGCCCCCAGCCCTACCTCAGATGCGTCGGTTTGGACTACGAACTCTTTGGAGAAGTCAGGTGTGACCAACACTGGTTGGGCACAGAGAGCTTCTTTCAGGCTTCTAAAGGCCTGTTCGGTTTCGGGGGACCACTTTACCATAAGTGGTCCTCTTGCTTTTGTGAAGTCGGTTAGTGGGGTTGCCTTAGTCGCAAAATTGGGAATAAACCTTCTATAGTACCCAATTAACCCCAAAAAGGTCCTTACTTGTTTTTTTGTAACTGGCCTTGGCCAACCTTGTATCGCCTCCACTTTGAGTGTTTGGGGTTTGAGTAAACCTCTGCCAATAGAATACCCCAGATACTTGGCCTCCTCCAGACCAATGGTGCATTTAGCGGGGTTAGCAGTTAGTCCAGCAGACCGAACTGCGTCGAGCACAGCTTGGACCTTTGGAAGGTGGGATTGCCAATCTTCACTATGGATTACCACATCATCCAGGTAGGCAGCAGCATACCGAGCATGTGGTTTTAACATTTTATCCATCATTCTTTGGAATGTGGCGGGAGCTCCATGTAAGCCAAAAGGCAGCACCCTATACTGAAAGAGGCCGTCTGGGGTTGAGAAGGCTGTCTTTTCTTTTGCCCTTTCTGTGAGGGGAACCTGCCAGTACCCTTTTGTTAGGTCTAGGGTTGTGAGATATCGGGCTTTGCCCAGTCTCTCTACAAGTTCATCTACCCTGGGCATAGGGTAAGTATCAAATTTTGACACCGCGTTTAGTTTCCGGTAGTCATTACAAAACCTTGTTGTACCATCTGGCTTTGGGACTAAGACTATAGGGCTGTTCCACCCACTTTGGGATTCCTCAATTACGCCTAGTTTTAGCATTTTTTTAACCTCTAAACTTATAGCCTCTCTTTTGGCCTCTGGGATTCGGTACGGTTTAAGGTTAACTCGGACCCCCGGTTCAGAGACTAGGTCATGTTCAATTACGCTAGTTCTACCTGGCTGTGTAGAGAAGATTTCTTTGTTTCTGCTCACTAAATTCTGAACCTCTTGTTTCTGATGAATGGACAGGGTTTCAGCTATGCTAACCTCTGGGTCAGTTTCTTGACTCTCTGACGGACCTGGGGTTACTAGGGTTGACAAGACTTCTCTATCTTTCCAGGGCTTGAGTAGGTTTATATGGTAAATTTGCTCAGGTTTCCTCCTACCTGGCTGTCTTACCTTATAATTTACTTCTCCCACTCTTTCCAAGACCTCAAATGGCCCATGCCATTTAGCAAGGAATTTACTTTCCACGGTGGGAACCAGAACTAGTACCCTATCACCTGGAAAAAAAATTCTGACCCTAGCACCCTTATTATACGTATTCCTCTGTGCTTCTTGAGCTTTCTCCATGTGTTCCCTCACTATGGGTAGGACTGCAGCAATGCGGTCCTGCATCTGGGCAACATGCTCTATTACACTTCTGTAAGGGGTAACCTCGTGTTCCCAAGTCTCTTTGGCTATATCCAGTAAGCCCCTTGGGTGTCGGCCATACAATAGTTCAAACGGGGAGAAGCCTGTGGATGATTGGGGAACTTCCCTAATGGCAAATAACAGGTACGGTAACAAACAATCCCAGTTTTTCCCATCTTTATCGACCGCCCGCCGTAACATGCTCTTTAATGTTTTATTGAACCTTTCCACTAAACCATCTGTTTGTGGATGATAGACTGAGGTTCTGAGATGCTTGATTTTTAGGAGTTTACATAACTCTTTTGTTACTTGGGACATAAACGGTGTTCCCTGGTCAGATAGAATCTCTTTAGGAATTCCAACCCGGGAAAACAGAACTACTAACTCTTTTGCTATGTTTTTGGCAGAGGTGCTACGTAGGGGAACTGCCTCCGGATATCGGGTGGCATAATCTAATATTACCAATATATGCTGATGTCCCCTAGCAGACTTTATTAGGGGTCCTACTAGATCCATAGCAATCCGGTCAAATGGTACCTCTATTATGGGAAGGGGTACCAATGGGCTGCGGTACGCCTTGAACGGGGCGGTGATCTGACATGCTGGGCATGAGGAACAATAATTCGTAATTTCTGCCAGAACCCCAGGCCAATAGAAGCTTCGGAGAACCTTTTCTTTTGTCTTTTCCACCCCTAGGTGTCCCCCCAATGGATGACTATGTGCGAGGTGTAACACTACATTACGGAATGTCCGTGGTACCAACAATTGTTTAGTTGTAACTGATTTTCTTTTATCAACCCGATATACTAGGTCGTTCTCTACCTCGAAGTAGGGGTAAGCAAGCGACCTATCTGGTTGGCCAAGAGTACTATTCAGGTCCCGTATATTTCCCCTTGCTACCTCTAATGTGGGGTCCTCCCACTGGGCCTTCTTAAAACTCCCAGGACTGACCTCTAGGTCAGCGAGGGTCTTATCCGGTTCTGGGGTGGTAAGTGTCTGATCAACATCCTGATTTGGGGTATTCCCTACCAAAGTAGTGATGGGGAAGGGAATTTTACAGCACTCCTCCTTTTCCCCCTTCTTATTTGGGCCCTCGTCAACCTCCATTTCTGAAAACGGGAAAGGATTTATTTCTTCTAATACTTCGTTATGGTCCGCTATTGAACTCTGGGCGTTATTCTGAGCGGGGGACCACATTTTTAGAAAATGGGGAAAGTCGGTCCCTATTAACACATCATGTGCCAGTTTGGGTACAATACCCACCTTGAAATCTAAAGTACCAAACTCTGTTTAAAAAAAAACATCAACAGTGGAATATTCATGATTATCCCCATGTATACAACAAATTGCCATTCTTTGTGAACTGTTTCCCTGTTTCTTCTTAATGGGCAAGAGGTATTCGGACACTAGTGTGACCATGCTCCCAGAGTCCAGAAGTGCCCGAACCCTCCTACCATTAACCTTTACAAATGCCCACAGATGGTTATTCAAGGGGTCCTCTGGGCTAGGGCGCATACATTGGGACAACAGCGAATAAGGTTCCACGCTGTTGCATTGCATGGGCTCATCATTTAGTGGGCAGATTTTTGCTGTGTGGCCCCTCTCATGACAATTTACACATTTAGGTACATAGTCTGTGTCCCACTTAGAGCTTTTTCCCGGCTCCCCATGTTGGCTATTGCCCTTAGTGTGCGAACCACTGTTGCTGGTGCTGCGTGAAGGTGGTCGCCGCTCTTCAGCTCCCCTTAACCCCGGTACCCTTTTACCGTCTCTGGAAGAGTCCTGGAACCTCGGGTAGTGGGGTTGCTCCACGACTGTGGGTTGCGGGTGCTCTCCTGCTGCATTGTACCTTTCTACGAGGGCCACAAGCTCATCCGCATTGTGGGGGTCACTCCGACTGACCCAATGGCGTAAGGCAGAGGGAAGTTTCCTCAAGAACTGGTCCATGACCAACCGTTCCACGATGTGGCTTGCTGAGTTGATCTCGGGTTGTAGCCACTTCCGGGCGAGGTGGATGAGGTCATACATCTGGCTTCGGGTGGCTTTATCCATCGTGAAGGACCATGCGTGAAACCTTTGGGCGCGAACAGCCGTGGTTACGCCGAGGCGGGCGAGGATCTCGAACTTCAATTTTGCATAGACGTTAGCTTCGGCTGGCTCTAGATCAAAGTAAGCCTTCTGGGGTTCGCCGCTTAGGAAGGGTGCGATTAGACCAGCCCACTCAGCTTCTGGCCATCCCTCTCTCTGTGCCGTGCGTTCAAACGTGAGAAGATAGGCTTCCACATCATCCGAGGGTCCCATCTTCTGAAGGTAGTGGCTTGCCCTGGTCATTTTCGGAACTGGGGCTGCCGCTGCCAGTGGAAGGTTACTGATAGTCCCCCTCAGGATCTCGAGTTCCTGCTGTAAGCCCTGAGCGAACCGCTGTTGCTCCTCTCTCAGCAAGCGGTTTGTCTCTTGCTGGTTTGCATTCGCCTGTTGCAGGATTGCATTAGTCTCTTGCTGGTTTATTAACAGCTGTCGCTGGGTTTCACTCGCCTGTTGCTGGGCTTCATTCGCGTCTTTCTGGACAGCGACATTGCGTACCAGCGCACTCACCACGTCTTCCATCTTGTTTGGAGAGAGAGAGAAAAAACTTTTTTTTTTTTTTTTTTTTAAAGTTCTTTAACCCCCAGACCTTTTAGTGTTCTGCCCGCATTCTCCACCATATGTGACAAACAGCTTACTCCGGGGCTCTGCTGCTTGTCCGGGACGGTTAGAACACGGTCTTTTGGGGTAGGTTAAATGAGGAGGCGTCACGTACTGTTCCTTTAAACAGGCTGTGCCTGGTTTATTCAGTCCCAGGCACTGAGACTGCCACAGTGCATACAACAAAACACATCAAAACAAAAACTGCTCACCTGAGCGATAACTTAACTTAGATTTCCCTAACTCAGGGTGGAAGTGGCTTTTCCACTTTCCAACAACAAAACAAGGTACTTTTGCAGAGTTAGCCAAATGAATAGAACAATTGAACCTGTGTGGGGAAGGGGCTTCTCCCCACTGTGTTCAGCAGCCTTCCAGGCTCTGGAGAAGAGACAAGAGCAAACAGGAAATCAGTCTTACATACCTGATTTCTAATTAGCATGACAGGTGACAGAAATCCCTCAGTTCCAGCGCTTGCCCAAAACTGTGGGATGGAGTGCATGTATTATAAGGCTGCACTCCCAGGCCAGACAGGATAGAAACTGTTCAGTATCCTGGTAGCCCTATATATGGAATTTATTACCATCCCCTGGTTTCTGTCACAATACATACACATACACACACACACACACACACACATACACACACACTTTAACCCGCAGCTCCTTCCCTGCTCCCCGCCCAAGGCGCCTTCCATCTAGCTCCTTCCCTCTCCTCCTCCCCATTGGCTGACTCGCGTACCACGTGACGCGTCAGCGCTGAAAATCACTAGGATCTTGCAGCATCGGCTGCCTGACGCGTCACAGTATGTAGTCAGCCCTGCCGGAAGGAGGCAGCAGGGGGCAACGACCATTAGGGTAAGGGTCTGGTGGCTCGCGGCCGTGCGCCCCGCCGGCCCCAGCGGGTTCACAGCCTAAATTGCCCTGAAGGTGACAGAAGAACAGTACAGGTAGTGACATCACTGCTGGCAGAAGAAGCCATCAGCGACGTCAGTGTTGTCACCTCCCATCAGTTATCCACAATATCTCCTGCTCTTCGGACGGGAGCTGCGCCGTGTCGCCGGGGGAAGAGAGTGGGGTTTCTGCTCTGGGCTGCGGGAGCCCACTCGTGTCCAGTAGCGAGGAGGAAGGTGGCGTGCACAGAGCACACAGATATTCTCCTCTTCGGCCGGGAAATGCGCTGTCTCCCCGCAGCTACGCCGGAGAGAGGAGAGGGGGGGGAATAGCTGGAGCGAACCCTCCACCCCAGCGCCACACTTGGAGGACACAAACACACGCAACACAGTGATACGCACACTGACTGCGCGCACACACAGTGACCGATGCACACGAACAGTGGCACTCACACGTAGTGACACAGTGATACACACACATACACTGACTCACACACAGTGACTGGCGCACACTCACTGACACATCAAAACAAAAACTGCTCACCTGAGCGATAACTTAACTTAGATTTCCCTAACTCAGGGTGGAAGTGGCTTTTCCACTTTCCAACAACAAAACAAGGTACTTTTGCAGAGTTAGCCAAATGAATAGAACAATTGAACCTGTGTGGGGAAGGGGCTTCTCCCCACTGTGTTCAGCAGCCTTCCAGGCTCTGGAGAAGAGACAAGAGCAAACAGGAAATCAGTCTTACATACCTGATTTCTAATTAGCATGACAGGTGACAGAAATCCCTCAGTTCCAGCGCTTGCCCAAAACTGTGGGATGGAGTGCATGTATTATAAGGCTGCACTCCCAGGCCAGACAGGATAGAAACTGTTCAGTATCCTGGGAGCCCTATATATGGAATTTATTACCATCCCCTGGTTTCTGTCACAATACATACACATACACACACACACACACACACACATACACACACACTTTAACCCGCAGCTCCTTCCCTGCTCCCCGCCCAAGGCGCCTTCCATCTAGCTCCTTCCCTCTCCTCCTCCCCATTGGCTGACTCGCGTACCACGTGACGCGTCAGCGCTGAAAATCACTAGGATCTTGCAGCATCGGCTGGCTGACGCGTCACAGTATGTAGTCAGCCCTGCCGGAAGGAGGCAGCAGGGGGCAACGACCATTAGGGTAAGGGTCTGGTGGCTCGCGGCCGTGCGCCCCGCCGGCCCCAGCGGGTTCACAGCCTAAATTGCCCTGAAGGTGACAGAAGAACAGTACAGGTAGTGACATCACTGCTGGCAGAAGAAGCCATCAGCGACGTCAGTGTTGTCACCTCCCATCAGTTATCCACAATATCTCCTGCTCTTCGGACGGGAGCTGCGCCGTGTCGCCGGGGGAAGAGAGTGGGGTTTCTGCTCTGGGCTGCGGGAGCCCACTCGTGTCCAGTAGCGAGGAGGAAGGTGGCGTGCACAGAGCACACAGATATTCTCCTCTTCGGCCGGGAAATGCGCTGTCTCCCCGCAGCTACGCCGGAGAGAGGAGAGGGGGGGGAATAGCTGGAGCGAACCCTCCACCCCAGCGCCACACTTGGAGGACACAAACACACGCAACACAGTGATACGCACACTGACTGCGCGCACACACAGTGACCGATGCACACGAACAGTGGCACTCACACGTAGTGACACAGTGATACACACACATACACTGACTCACACACAGTGACTGGCGCACACTCACTGACACACACTGACTGGCGGTCACGCGCACACTGACTGGTGTGCACAGTGACACACACACACAAACACGAGGAATTCACAGTTAATATAAATGAATTGCAAATAGCTAAAACACGCGTTCTAAGTCAAACTTCTTTGCGTTTTGGCACTGAAAATGTGTTTTGATTTTTTTTTTTTTCCACATGAAATTTTTATTGGGAATTAGGTACAGACAGCAAATTATCTCCCAACCCATTATCTTACATTGGTGTAACCAACCATCCCCGTTTTTTTTGTTTTTTTTATACAGTTATGTAAATTCAGGAAAAACAGAGCCAACAAGACATCACATAAAGGAAAAAAAAAAAAAAACACTTGACTCACTGCGGAGGCTCACACCCACACTCTGACACAAAAGGAAGGGGGGGGGGGTGGGTTGTAGCCATGGATGGTTCACTCCGTTATCAGCGACTTCTTCCATTACATTTTTGGCTCTGACCGATCTTGTCCGTGTTGGCTTACCAGTCTGCCCTGTCATCTTCTGTCTCAACTGGTTTGTCAGAGGAGAATGCACGTACATCTATCATTGCCAAATAGTAGTAGCATCTACCCCAGGGATATCTGTTTTGTCTAACCAAGGGGACCATGTTTGGAGAAATTTTGTGCCGGTGTCGTTGACCAGACTTGTCAACTGTTCCATCCGGCAGACGTACCAAATTCTGTTTCTAATCTTAGGAATCGTAGGTATTTCTGGTTGCTTTCATAGTGCTGCGAGCTCACACCGTGTGGCTGTTGCAAAGTGGGCAACTAATTTGTGCTCTGATCTGTTTAGCCCCTGCATGCATCTGCCAAGCAGGAACAGCCAGGGGTCAAAGGAACCGAGATGGCCAGTATACTCTGCAGCCACGTCCGAATGTCTTCCCAAAGCGGGGCCACTTTGGTGCAGCTCCACAGCATATGCAGCAAGTCTGCCTGTTCTCCACATTGTTTAGGACACAATGGGGAGTATCCCTTGACAAACTTCGCTTATCTTGTTGGGGTCAGATACCACCTCATAAGCACTTTATATGCATTCTCCCGTAACGTGGTGCATATGGAGCTCTTTGCTACCGCCAGCAGAATATGGTCCCAGTCTTCGTCTTCTAAAGTCTCGTCCAAATCTATTTCCTATCGTTTTTGGTAACTAAGTCTGGTGTCATTGTCGTTTGCTGTACACACTACCTCCCGGTATATCCCAGATGTGAGTCCCGCTGTTACTGCTCTTCTAGAGCAGAGTGTTCAATATTGGTTCTTTTAGGTCGATTTGGAATTTTTGTGTAGAATGCTCTGATCTGGAGGTATTTAAAAAACTCGGAATTTGGTATCTCCTTCTCAGATTTGATTTGTTCGAAGGTTTTTATCGATTGGCTGCCCTCCAGATGCAATAGCCGAGTGAGGCCTTTTTGTTTCCAGATTGCAAAACTATTGCTAGTCAGGCCCGGAGCGAAGTCAGGGTTACCCACAAAGGGGGTCATGAGAGAATGCCTGTTTGTCAGCGCATATCTATACTTGGTGGCCTCCCAGATTGACAGGGAGCTAATCACCGCGGACTGCGGCTCTATGGTATTTTTACGTGCCCGTGTTCGAAGCCAAATTAGATCTTGTAAGGTGACCGGGGCACAGCAGTCTTCCTCTAATTCGACCCATCTTCTGAGGCTGGGGTGACTGGGCCATTGTACAATTTGGCTTAATTGTGCCACTCGAAAATACGATAACAAGCAAGGTACCGCTAGTACGCCTCGTGGGGTTGGGCGTTTGAGAATGCTATTTTTAATCCGTGGTTTCTTGCTACCCCAGACAAATTTCACCATGGCAGACTGTAAAAGAAGAATGTCCTCCCTGACCACCTGGGCCGGGATCGCCTGAAACAGGTATAATATTCTAGGGAGGAGATTCATTTTGATGCTATGTATTCTGCCAATCCATGAAATTCCAAATCCTGCCCAGGTCCTGAGTTCGTCTTTTAGAGTCCGTATTAGTCTGGGATAGTTTGCTTTATATAGGGCCTTATAATGTTTGGTGATATTTATACCTAGGTATTTGATTTCGAGGCTTGCCATTTAAATTTAAAGTTTAGTTCTATCAGTTTTTCGGCGGCCTTAGGCAGATTAATGCTTAAGGCTTCTGACTTAGTTTGGTTGATTTTGAATCCTGATAACTTATTAAATTCTCCTAGTAAACTGAAAACATTTGGCAGAGAGATAAGAGGTTTTGATAATGTTAAAATCACGTCATCTGCGTACAGGGCCACTTTATGTGACTGCTTCTGTGTTTGAATCCCTGTTATATCGGGGTTTAGGCGAATGTGTGCTGCCAATGGTTCAATGCATAGCGCGAATAATAGGGGCGACAGGGGGCAACCCTGTCTGGTGCCACTCTTTATTTGGAATTGCTCCGACGGGAAGCCCTGGTGTCTGACCTCGCCGTTGGTCCCTCATAAAGAGCCAGAATAGCGCCCAAGATTCTGCCGCGAAAGCCAAATGCTCCCAACGTCTCCCTTAAGTAGGGCCAATCAATTCGATCAAATGCCTTTTCGGCGTCAAGACTCAACACCATGGAGGGGATGTTTTTCCGTTGGGCCAAATCAATTAAATCTATTACCCTCCTGGTATTGTCCGCCGCCTGTCTCCCACTGATGAACCCCACTTGATCCGGGTGAACCAATTTCGGCATGACCTGATTTATCCTGTTTGCTAATAATTTAGAGAATATTTTTGTGTCCAAATTGATCAGGGAAATAGGCCTGTAACTTTTACAGTCTGCTGGGTCTTTTCCCTGTTTATGGATCAGTGAGATTGATGCCTGGAGCATCTGGCTTGGTATAGGGGCACCTGCTAGAAATTAGTTGAATAATTTTAATAGATGCGGAGCTAGGTTTTTCCGGAATTTCTTATAATATAGATTAGAGAAGCCATCGGGGCCAGGGGCCTTTGATGGCTTCAATGTCTTGAGTACCTCAGTTAGCTCCTCCATCGAGAAGTCTGCCTGTAGCGCCTCTAGCTCGTCTCTGCTTAAGTTAGGTAATTTTGCCGTTCTTAGGAATGTTTTGAGTTGTTTATGAGTCGCCTCACTTTGGACTACTTTTTTCCCATCATAAAGAGACTCATAATATTGTTTAAATTCTTCTACAATTTGTTTTGGGTCAGATATAAGGTCGCAGTTCTTTAATCGAATTGCATTAATGCGATAATTCGAAATTTTATTGCGTAATTTATTGGCAAATAGGGTATCTGGCTTGTTTGCTTTTTCGTAAAACTTCCGCTTGGTCCAGTTTATGTCCCTCTCTGCCTGGGAGGCCAGCAACAAATTTAATTTTGTTCTTGTGTCTAGCCATTCTTTTCGGGTTGTGGCTAGTTTATTATTTTTATGTATAGTAGATAGAGCAGATAATTGTGATTGTAGTATTTTAATTTTATTATTCCTATCTCTCTTGCGTCGGGCTGCAATCCCGATAAGTGTTCCCCGTAAGGTTGCCTTATGGGCCTCCCACAGGGTGGATTGTGTGGGAACTCTGCCCATGTTATCTTGGAAATATGCCCTGATCTCCTGACCCACGGTGTGTTCAATCTCTGGGATTTTGAGGAGTAACTCATTGAGTTTCCAATTCGCTCCTGCTCTGTCTAATCTGAAGTGAGAGCACCGCAGCTCAATCGGTGCGTGATCTGACCACGAAATATCGTGGATCCCGGCATGGGAGATCACCGAGACCAATCTATGTGACACAAAGAGTTGGTCTATACGGCTATATCTGTCATGTGGGTGTGAGAAGAAGGTATAACCCCGCTCTCTTTGATGTCGTTCCCTCCAAATGTCAGTAATACCTCTTCCTTTAAGCTCTTTCGTCCAGATTGTTCTAACTCTAGTCTGTGCTTTTGTCTCTGGTGTACATCTCTGGTGTACATCTGTCTAGATCTGGGTCCAGGGTCTGGTTGAAGTCTCCCCCAAGTATAATACAGCCTTAGGCTATTTTGCGTAAGATTGCGAAAAACTTACTGACGAAGTCTCCGGTTTGTTCACCTGGAGCGTATACAATTGCTAGCGTCACCGCCTGACCCTGGACATTACCTACTAGTATTAGATATCGCCCATCTCTATCGCGTTTTGTGAGGTCTACTGTCAGAGTTAGTGTATTGTTTATTAGTGTTGCAACCCTTCTTTTCTTGACCGGAGCAGATGATGCAAACCATTGTTTGAATTTGCTGTCTATGTATTTTGGGGAGTTGGTCGTGGAAAAATGTGTTTCCTGAAGGAAAATTATGTCAGGATCAGTTCGTCTATAGTCTGTTATGGCCATTCTTCGTTTCCCTGGACTATTGAATCCTTTAACATTGTGTGACAATATTATAATGTCCTTACCCATTGATGTTGGTAAGTGTGTCACTAGCAAAACGAACAACGACACAAACACATACACTAAACCTAAAACAGGGATAACATAGCCTGTGGTCTGAGGAAGTCTATAACCTCCCGCCACAGTGATTGCCTCAAACCGATGGTCGCGTGGGATGTAATCTAGTGGCCTGCCTAGTTTGTTGCCACAGACCCTCCCGGCCCATCTCTTGAGGACTTTCATGAGCCATCAGTAATAAATTCTCTGGTGCTCAAGTGGAGACGCCTACCGACCTCGGAGCTACCCCCCTGCTCTGCTACCCCCCTTATCACCGATCTTATTGATTACCTAACTAAAACCCTGGCTTTCTAGTAGCTGCTCTCTTATTTCTTTGTAACCGTGTAACATTGAGTTAACTTTAAACATTAACTTTACCTAGTGTGGTGCTATCTCCCCTCTTATCCGTGTGTCCCTGACTTTTTAAACTCCTGAACTTGATCAATCGTGTCGTATGCCTGTATCACTTCGTTGTTTTTTTTTTTTTAAACTTCTGAGCTCTGCTTCCCTGTGAGTGCACGGGTGTATTGTGCCACCTGCCTTATGCTCCTGTGTGGGTGGCTGCACTTTGGATTTCTAGCCTGGGGGATCTCCTTCCTTTCTCCCTTTTATGTGTGCTTCGTCATGTTATCTGTTTCTGCTGCCCCTTATATGGCCTTGTTGTGTGCATATGTTGTGGTAGTCCCGGTATAACCCTTGCCGCCTGGCGTCTCTGCCGTTCCTTCTTCTTGCCTGTCCATTTTTTGCTGGCCTCTGGGGTCTCCGGCGCTCTCGGTGATGTAATTTCCTCTGGCGCGCTTGCCACCTCCAAGATGGCGGTCCCGCCGCTGCCGCTGCGGCACCATCTCCTCCCCTTCCGGTCTCCTCAGAAGCTGCCTGGACTCCGTGGGGGGAGGATGTCGCCTCGCTCTCTCTTCCCGCCTTAGATCTGCATCTTCCCGCCAGAGTCGTCTTCACCTCCTGTGGATCCATGATGGCGCCTGCTTCCATGCGCTCTTTCGCAGCCATCTTGGATTGTGTCTTCCCAGGCCCTGCCACAGGTTCTCAGCCGCGGAGCCAGCTTAGGTATTGGAGGTAAGTCTCTATGTGATCTTTGTTTGTTTTTCAGTTCCAGGGTTTGTGTTTGGGCTGGCCAGGCACAGGACATTTCAAGAATTTATTTGAGGGGAGAGTTACGACACAGAAACATTAACTCTGTAAGAGACCATAACTTCGGCCCAACATTAAACTGAGCACCCCAGCTCGGGGGCTTATGACTTCACTCTGAGTCTTCAGCCTACGATCTTGGACTTTTCCTCTGCGCTTTCATCTGCTGTTGCCAGCTCGGTTCTGGCACATCTTCGGCCGCAGCAGGAGCAGGTAAGGCGTTAGTTATGCCTAGCTTCTTGAGGAAGTCTTCTCCCTCCTCTATTTCCCTCATGCTGACTGTTTTGCCATTTTTAATAACTAGCAGCCCGAATGGGAAGGTCCACCTATATCTAATTGCCCTTTCTCTCAGTATCCCCGTTATGGGCTGTAGTTTGTGCCGTCTTATCAGCGTGAGAGGGGATAGATCCTGGTATATCTGGAGTGTTTGTCCATCGTAATTCCAACTCCCCTTTGCACGGGTTGCCTGGAACAGGGCTTCCTGTGTCCGGTAATGGTGCAGTCGTAGGATCACATACCTTGATCTGTCGGTATCTAGTGGACAGCTATGTAGGGCTCTATGGCAACGGTCCATTACCAGTTCTGCCGCTGTCTTTTCAGGTAAGACCTCGCTTATCCACTTAGTTATGAACGCCTCTGTGTCCGTCACTGTCTCAGCCAGCCCTCTTATCCGGACATTATTACGCCGCTCGCGGTTTTCCGCGTCCTCCTGTCTCTCGGCAAATTCTGTGACTTGGGCCTGTAGCTTATTCTGTTGTTTGGCGATTTTCTGGACTGACCTTATGGAGGCATCCACCTTCTACTCTACCTGTCTAGTATGTTCGCCGATACTCTGGACCTCTTTCCTCAGCCCTTGAATCTAGGCCTGTAGTAAGAACTTCACATCTCTATATAATTTTGTGAAGTCAAACCGGCAGCTGTTCCGGGCTGTCCACGGTGTCCTCCTCCCGCTCCGTATCCAACTCCCTATTCGAGTCGCGCGCCATTTCTGTGTCGGCTCGTTGCGCACGGGTTCTGGAAAAATAATTCTTTAAATCCTCTCCGTTTTTCTTTTTCTGGTTCACCGGAGCCATCACTGGGTCTTTGTGTACCGATATCAAGCTTTTATTGGGCGTTGTATGGGGTTTTCAGGGTAATTACACTTTATTAATTGCTGTGGGGGGACGGAGCTCTCAGGTTAGGCAGCCATCTACTCCGGGGTCGCGCATGTGCCTCTCGTGTTTTGATTTTTAATGAAAAACATCACCATCACAAATACAATTTCAGTGACAAAACATAAAGAAGTTTCACTTAAAATGCGCGTGCTCGGCACACACATAGTTTTTTATTTTTTGAACTGCTGCTTTAAATCCAACCTAGCGGTGGGAAACCATGAGATCACTTGGAGTACACGACTTCCTTGAAAAGGATGAAATCACCTTTTAACCCTTTTTGTGCCCTTGTGCTGTAGTTGCTATGTCACCGCGTCTGGCCCCATGATGTAATAGCTACGTCATAGTTATCCTGCTGGTTTTCCTAGGAGAGATGACATTCTGTTGTGAAGATTGAGATAATGTGTGTGGCTATCATCACTTCCATTTTGGCCTAACCGTATGCTTGTATGTATGCCAATTTGTTTCATTCGTGAATGAACTGTGAATGTTTGATTCTGCAGAGTATCGCTTCTGGATGTAACCCACCCTTGTGTAATTCCTACGAGTCATGTAATAAATTGAAATAGCATTCGTAAGCGATTTCTCCTGCATTAGATATTTCTGCTGACCGTAGGATTTGTTATCTAAAAGCTACATTGCATACAGGGCTGGACAGAGTAACTCCCTTATGTCACAAGGTTAAGAGGCCCACATTATGGTAAATTATCGATAAGAATATAGCGTATGCAGCATATTTAGGTATCAACCAATATGTATTTTTGCATGTCATCATATTATCATTTATCTCTAAGCCAGCCCCCTTAAGGGGTGTATTACTCATTTTGAAATGTATAAAAATGTGATATCAAGCAATATGTTGGCAGAGGCCTGAGTTCCTTGTTGGAATTCTTTTCTCTCAATTGTGCCTTGGTACAGATAAACTCATGTTGTTACTTTTTGAACCCTTGACTCATTGATTTTATTTCTACGCTTTGACACTGTGCTCCTGTGCAGGGCAGGACGGATCTATCACTACGTGGGATAGAAGGGAGGGGGTCTCCCTGTCTGTTCTGTCATCAGTGAGGGAGCGATCACGTGACCCCTCCGTCACTCAAAGGGTTAAAATAACTTTTACTTATTTGTGTATTGTGAAAGAAATCCTGTTCTGTATTTCTCCAGGAACATTTGTGTTTGACTAATGACAAATTATAATTACTTTGTTTATGGAAATGTTATGGTTTTTTGTTTGCTAACGGATTTTTTTAACTTGACAATCAGCTACATTTAACCTATTAAATATGCCATTGTTGTTGGTTCACGTTCTTCCTGGGAGGGACGGCCCCTTAAATACCATTTTCCTACTCTGCTTCAGTGTAAATAAATCCTTAGATTACAAACACATGAGTTTGTACAATCAGCCTTTTCTCCTTGCTAGCTATCCTAAGCGCTCCTTTTCCTCTCACCCCACACAAGTCTTTCCCCGTCATGGCCACTGTTTTCAAAGCCTTATTTTTCGAACCAGAGGCAGCTGCTGACATTATGGATATCTTTGTTTGCTGTCACCTACACCAGCGGTGACCAAACTTTTTATGCCGAGCCCACCTTTTCATCCATGACATTTCTCGGGCCCCACCTGCCTGATGTAATCAAAATCGCATGAAAAACAAAACCTTTATTAAACGGTATACAATGTAAATACTAATATGTCTAAATACTTATTTCAACAGCTCGCGCTTGCAAAATTAGTCTGCGTCCACGCTGCCGCTGAGAGCGGTGACATCACCAACTCTCCAAGCATGAGCACAGGGTGTCCTGCATAATTTTGCAAGCACGATTGTGGGGGGGGGGGAGGGGGGAGCATGGATCGGGGCTATTTCTGTGTGTGTTTGTGTGGCTGTGTGTGTGTGTGCACGTGTGCGCATTGACTGCTGCTAAGCGTGCTTCAAAGTCAATTTTGTTTGTCTCCCCAAGCGCCAAGCTTGGGAGATCGTACGCCCCCCAGTTTGTGCACCGCTGCATTCAATCACAACACCCATACACACACAATCACAACTGTAAGGAATCCACTCCTGGCTTTGATTATAGCTTTTGCAGACTTCTGCAGTTGCAAAAGCTTCCTCTGGCAATCAATGACACATGTGCTGCTTCTCATTGCAGCTTCTGCCCTGTGCTCCATCATTGGAGAAATACTCACACACCCTCCTCCTGTGATTGGATCTCCGCTCTTTATATCTTGGGCTTTGGCACTGAAACAGTGCCGAGCATAAATTCCTACCCTGGACGTTACTGTCTCTGCCACAAGCCACCCTGGCTTGTATCCTGGTGTACTAACCTTTCTGGTTCTTGTCCCTAGTTCCTGAGGCCTGCTGCTAGTTCCATGCGGGGGCCCGTTCCTGACTTCTCTGCTGAAGCGTTGTTTCCTGAGGCCGCCTGCTAGTTCCATGCGGGGGCCCGTTCCTGACTTCTCTGCTGAAGCGTTGTTTCCTGAGGCCGCCTGCTAGTTCCATGCGGGGGTCCGTTCCTGACTTCTCTGCTGAAGCGTTGTTTCCTGAGGCCGCCTGCTAGTTCCATGCGGGGGGCCCGTTCCTGACTTCTGTGCTGAAGCGTTGGTTTCCCGACGCTGCCCTGCGGTGTACTTTGGCCAGCCCGCTGTCTCCCCCTGCTGAGACCGGCGTCATGGGCCGAGGCCGCTCCTCACGAAGAGGTCACTCACGCTCCTAAGCTGAAGCAGGGAACTCCTGACTACCTGTTGCCGAACTCCTGCTTGAATAACGACGATGCTGCCTTCTCCACTCCTGACCCTGCTACGTACGACTACGAACTGCGCACTCCGGATCAGTCTGCGCGGACTAAGGTCGGTGATTATATAACCCCACCTGAGCCCCGCGGTCCGGTCCCGGTTTGTGGCGAGCACAATCGTAACAGTATGCTCGGCCCCACAAAACCGGACCGTGCTGTGGCGGGGGTTGGTAAATGTGTAACTGAACCTATGTCCCAGGCTGCGGACCAGTCCCTGTTTGGAAAACCATACCGGTTTGAGAGACTGCCTTCGCCTGAAACTGCGGGCATGTGTGAAGGTTTAACCCTCCCGGAAAGTCTGATTCGTAATGAACTCCTTACTAAAGCTCAGCGCCTTAGAGAGATGAAACAGCTCCTGGTTCCCCAACTGTACCCTTCTACTTCCACTATAGACTGGGAGACAGTGGATCTTAGGGTATTGGCCCAGACTCGTGATGCGTTTCATACGCTGTGCCTAGATTTCGAACACTCCATTATTCTACGGGACCCTCTCCTCGCTGCCTACGCACATTCTAATTATACCCATTTTCCCTCAAGCCCTTTTGCTGGACCCTTGGGCTATCCTGAGGAGCAGGAACAACCTCCAACTGTCTTGGTACCTCTACAGCCTAAAGAGGAATTTGCCACGGTCCCTGCTGCTGTCTCCTCCCCCTGCAACACTGACCCACTACCACTTTCTATTCACAAACTCCTTTTTGCTAGTCCTGTTGCTATACATGTAGGGTTGCCTCCCTCTCCTAAGAATGGCCAAACAGCTGCCACGGTTCCTACTCCCGTGTTAACCCCCCTGTGTTCAGACCCCGAGGTTATTCCTGTTTTAACCCTTGCTAGTCAGGTTTATGAGTCCTCCACTGTAAATCCCTGCATTGACAAGGTCAGTGTGTCTCACCCAGCACCAGAGAATGAACACAGTTTTCCCTCTATTTCTAACCCAGAATTTCTAAGCTCTGTCCCCGAGGTTATTTCTGCTTTAACCCCTGCTAGTCTGCTCTGTGAGGTCCCCATTGTTAACCCTTGTATTCCGCAGACTAATGTTAGGTCCTTAGGGCAAGAGGCTGAACCCCCTATGACCCCACTTGCGGAGGCTAGCTTCTCTTTTCCTGATTCTCAGGTACAGCCTAGCTTAACCCTTGAGGTTTTTCCTATGTTAACCCCCGCAGGTCAGCCCTATGAACCTCCCTTGGTAAATCCGCCAATCAAGGACACCTCCTTAGTTTCAGAGGATGAACCCCTTATGTTCCCTGACTCAGCTAAAATTCTCGGGGCTATGCCCCCTGAACTTTCGGCAATAATACTGGCTCCAGTTAAAAGTATTCTGGAACCGTTTGTTTCCCTAAGCCTGTTTGCAGAATCCCCACTCCTAGGTATGTCGCTGACCCAGTCTGTCACTCAGAGAGCTGAAATCCCTGCTTCTGAGCATAGACCCCTTTTCGTGGAATCTGTAGTCGTTTCTGATGTCCCAGACACTCTTTCCGAAATACCCACTTCAGAGACCAGCACAGTTGTGGTTGCCCCCCTTGTACTGTCTGTGTTCTCCTCTTCTCAAATCCTAGGGTTAAAAGCGAACCGTACATATTATGCCCCTTTCCAAGTGACCCCTTCTGGTATCAGCGTATCTGCTGTTGTACCCTTAGTACAATTACAGTTAGGGCCCTCCTTTTTGAAGGATCAGGTTTTCAAATTTAAAACTCCCTTTTCCCCTGAGTTTGTAAACCTGCAGTCCCTTCTCACTGTAGTTAAAAGTTCTCCAGCAGCCGCTGAGTTAAGCTCTGCCGCTGCTAAAACTTCCATTGTAGAAGCAACCTTCCCTAGTTCACTTCCGTTTGTCCTATCTGTTATTCCTGTCCTTGACTCTAAGTCTGTCTCCTTGGGACCGGTGACAGCTATTAGCCTCCCTTCTACGGTCCTTCAGGCTATCACTTCAGAGATCAGCTTATCTGCCCCTGATCCCTTACGATGCTCTGAGTCTCCCCTTGTGGCTTCTAGGGTCTCCTCAGCACTCCCTGTGTTAACCCTTGGCTTCTCTCTGACTCCTAAGGCTAAAACCCCGGTTACGGCGCTGTAATGCGCGCCCGCGCTTTTGGCTGCGCGTTCCGGCGATTCCTCGGTCTGCAGCTCACTGCAGGAGCAGAGACCGGGGGGAGCGTGGCGGAGGAGTGACGGGGGCGCGGCCATGACGTCACCCGGCAGGTTCGCCCTCATTGGCTGAACCGCCGGGGGGCGTGCCTAGCCGCTCGACGCGAGTTCCTGGTCTCAATTCTATTGAGAGCAGGAGTAGCTCTCGCGCGAGCGCTGCGGCCCCCCCTCGCAGCGGGCCCGGCGCCATTGCGGGGAGGGCTCTCGTGAGCGCAGCGTCCGCCACAGCGGACGCTGTAGCAGGCAGCGGGGGCAAGGCCTAAGGTAGAGCCTGACTGCCTGCTCTCCACCTCTGCGGTAGTCTGTGAGATGCCTATCACCTTTTCTAAGAATCCTGTTTTGCAAGGTATTTCTCCTATTAAGTCTGTGATACCTGCAATTCCTGTAATTGGTTCTCAATCACCCACTTCAGTGACAAGCAAAATGTTCCTTGTTTCTATTGGAAAGTCTACCCCAGATTCTTTCACGGATCATGCCACAGCCTCCGGGATGATTAAAGATGACTTTAAGTCTGGGATGCCCACTCCTTTAATAATACTGTTTCACGCTGATTCGCCCACAGTATTCGGGGTATACACTACTGACTGTATGTCTACTACCACGAACTCAGGGGTATCGCATTTGGAACTTTCAGTAATACTCGCTGTGTCCCTTTTTTCAAAAAACCCCGTCTTTAAGATGGACTTGTATTTCTCTGTGTCTCCCACAATACTTGGGGTACTTACTATTGACTGTCCTGTCGCAAAACTAGGGTTACCTCTCAGGAAGGAGCCTGGAACTACCGATGTTAAGAACCCTATGTTTAAAACAGTAATATTTCGCATTGCTTCTCCCACAGTATCATGCGAGACCTGGGTACCTGGTACCTCCACTCCTAAGCCAAGCTCTAGTTCACTGTTTTCCTTCTCTGTGTTGGAGGTACCCAGCATTAACCCCAAGACTTCTATTCCTAAGCCTGTTACACCGTTTACCCGACTTCCTGCTTTCTCGGATAAGATCTGTTTTCTCACCTTTCAAACAGAGTTTTTACTCGCAGGTTTCTGTGCGGTGTCTGAAGTGCCCTTTCTGGATTGCATGTCTTCATTCTCTAGGACGAGGACACTCATGCTGGACCTCGTTGCTTTGCCTGAGGCGTCCATCCCTGTTCTTGATGGCCCCACTATGGGTTTGGACGTGCTGTCCCCTACTGTCTCCGTGATGCTTACTATGCCCTTCGCCAAGACCATAACTTTGGATTTGATTCCCCCCAAATTTCAGAGGCCAAAGGAGGCGGATCCTGCAACTGCATGTACCACAACCAACAATTACGTAAACACTACTACCAGCTCTCTCGAATTGCTTGGGATTACAAGCCTGGTTCGTATCAAGACTACTGCTCCAATATCTTGCAGTGAACCCGCCCGCCCTATACCCTCGCTAACCACCACCCTGAATTCCTTGGGAGCTAAAGACTCTCGCAACTTCTTACATGCTGATTCCACCAAGGCCATTGTCTGCCCCGAATTCCCCAATGTCATTTTTGTCCAACAATCAGTGTCCTGTGTCCCGTATTCTTGGATTATTACTATGCACCGGACACCTGGCTGCTGCCCTTCTGATGTCCCTATTCCGGAGTCCCCTGGTCCCATTGCCCATGTACCAAAGACCGCAGTGCCACCATTGTCCTTTGCGGCACTCGCCAATGTACACCTGTATTTTGGACCTAAATCTCGCCTGAGACACTTCAGGAACAACTCGATGTCTCCCAGACCTATGAATGGTCCTGTCCACCCAGGCTTCTCACCCAGTGGTGGGGGTACTGTAAGGAATCCCAACAAATCGTGGGCTTTCAACGTCACCTCTCGCCTAAGGAGGTTTAGAAACAACTCCATGTCCCCCAAATCTGTGATGGACCCTGTTCGTCCGGAGTTCTCACCTGGAGGGGGGGGGGGGTACTGTAAGGAATCCACTCCTGGCTTTGATTATAGCTTTTGCAGACTTCTGCAGTTGCAAAAGCTTCCTCTGGCAATCAATGACACATGTGCTGCTTCTCATTGCAGCTTCTGCCCTGTGCTCCATCATTGGAGAAATACTCACACACCCTCCTCCTGTGATTGGATCTCCGCTCTTTATATCTTGGGCTTTGGCACTGAAACAGTGCCGAGCATAAATTCCTACCCTGGACGTTACTGTCTCTGCCACAAGCCAGCCTGGCTTGTATCCTGGTGTACTAACCTTTTTGGTTCTTGTCCCTAGTTCCTGAGGCCTGCTGCTAGTTCCATGCGGGGGCCCGTTCCTGACTTCTCTGCTGAAGCGTTGTTTCCTGAGGCCGCCTGCTAGTTCCATGCAGGGGTCCGTTCCTGACTTCTCTGCTGAAGCGTTGTTTCCTGAGGCCGCCTGCTAGTTCCATGCGGGGGCCCGTTCCTGACTTCTGTGCTGAAGCGTTGGTTTCCCGACGCTGCCCTGCGGTGTACTTCGGCCAGCCTGCTGTCTCCCCCTGCTGAGACCGGCGTCATGGGCCGAGGCCGATCCTCACGAAGAGGTCACTCCTGCGCTCACGCTCCTAGGCTGAAGCGGGGAACTCCTGACTACCTGTTGCCGAACTCCTGCTTGAATAACGACGATGCTGCCTTCTCCACTCCTGACCCTGCTACGTACGACTACGAACTGCGCACTCCGGATCAGTCTGCGCGGACTAAGGTCGGTGATTATATAACCCCACCTCAGCCCCGCGATCCGGTCCCGGTTTGTGGCGAGCACAATCGTAACACACAACACAGACACAGCACACATAGTCAATCACAACACACACACACCCAGACAGAACACACAATCACAACCAACACAGACAACACATACACACTCAATCACAACCAACACAGGCACAACGCACACTCAATCACAACACACACTCAATCAGAACCAACACAAACACACCACACACATCAAACACAGACACAATCACACACTCAATCACAACCACAACACACACACCACACACTCATATCACAACACACACCACACACTCAATCACAACAGACACAGACACAACACACACATCACAACACAGACACACAACACACAATTAATACACACTTAATCACAACACACACACCACACACACAATCACACACAAACACAATCACAACCAACACAGACAACACACACATCACAACACACCACACACTCAATTACAACCAACACAGACAACACACACACATATCACAACACACTCCTCCCCCCCCAGGTGAAAGTACTATTACTGTACTGCATGCTCCGGTCCCCCATGCTGCTGAACACTGGAGCGAGTAAACAGACAGGAAGATAAGGAGGGCTTGTGTCTGTGTGCCGAGAGAAGCCCCGCCCCCGCTGCAAGCACAGGGAGCAGCAGCACGGAGCTTGTCAGCTGCTTGGACGCCCATGCACTGCTCTGCCCGCCCCCAGGTTTCGCCGCACAGCCTGCGCCCCCCCTAAATAATTTGGTGCGTCCCCCACCCCCGTTTGCGCACCGCTGACCTACACTACATTACGTAGATTACTGGGCAGCTAATGCCACATCTATATTCTCCAGACTATTACTCTGTGACCATTACCATCACTTACTGTCTTTCCAATTCCTTGCGAAACCTCCCGCAACTACTGAAGAAACAGAAATATTCATTTAATTTATCCCCCAAAAAGCTTGTTAAACTATTTCCCCAATACCCCCTCAAGAGAAGAGTTTCCCGTCTCACATGGTTTCTCTTACTGTTTCTATTGCTGTTGTTCTGTATCCGTAGGTAGAAGCAAGGCACTGTGGATTTATGTTAATGCAGATTTATTGCCAATAGATCGACGTTTCGGCCACACCAGGCCTTTTTCAAGAGTAAATGGCATAAAGTAAAAAGTCCAAAATGTCCGAATAAATAGACCCATCACCAGATGTCCCTCGTTAATCCTCAGTTTCGTCACCATCCAGCGCCGTTCGTCTCCTTCTGTTTGCAACATCACTCCGGTCACGTGGCAGCGTCATCAGGGATCCTTCCTAGGGCTCCGTCATGCCCAAGTGTTTCCCTGCAGACATTGCATGTTCCCGCAATGTTCTCGCGAGTGCGTGACGTCATCATGGTTGGCGTCCGTGCCGGGCGTCCTGCTCCCTCTGTTGCCTAGTGATCCGATATCTTGAGGTAAATTTGCATATTCTCGCGACGCTCTCGCGTGTATATGACGTCCCCACATCCAGCATCCATGCCCAGCATCCCGATTCCTCTGTGTATTCTTCTGTTGCCGAGTAACCTGGTCTATGCTGTAAGGCAGGGTTGTGTTAGTCACTTTATACTTATCCTCATACTAAGCTGACATATTCTTATAGTTTCACCATCACTGTAGTTCTTCCACAATGATTAGCATAGAGGAATATAGGCGATATAGGGATCAACATATACTTTATACCCACAAAAGATAAAATGCTGTATCCCCCTTCCTCCCACTTCCTTTATTTGCCTCCCAGGTACTGATCAGCAGGTGGTTATTTTTCCTTATCCACTTTGCCTTCTCTGTTTAACAACACTAGATTCACTAAAGTGCAATAGCCTCACATGCACTGTAACAACCACTCAAGTAAATGGCAATGAGCACGTGATCACTGCAGCTCTTTGCACCTCTCCCCTCACTCCTGTATTCTCCTCCCAGCCTTGTTCAGCACCATTGCTGCCCGTATGTAGCCTTACTCGGCCTGTTCAAACAATGGTCAGACAATTAGTGCTGAGGAGACGATAGGAAAAAGGATGGAGGTAAAACTTCATGTGCACTCTCACCTTTTTATTCTCCTGCTTTATTAGTATGATGCCCTCCTTCTCTAAATCAGAGACATCAAGGCCATGCCTGCCTTCCTCAGGTGTACTTGGCATGAAACTTTTTCATACTGACTCCTTTTACGCTTTAAGCTGCATTTCTGTATTTGATCATATATGTTCATGACCCTGCACTTGAGCTTAATGTTACACTTTACTTAGAGGCTGGTTCCACTTTTTTTAGTTTTAGTTTTCTTATTCAAGCCCAAACCGACATTGTTACCTCATTAGACTTTGGCTCAAGGCTTTTTCTATAGTCCAGTTTCCAAATCAACCATGGCCTGTTATACGCTCAGGTTGCTAATGGAACACATTCCTGCTACATCACCTTGTTACACCCACCTCCTTGTCAACCCCACTTTCTGTTTAATTTCACCTGAAGAAAACTCACATTTGTGGCACTTGTGTAATCGTGTCTGGGACTTTTTAATTACAAGTGTGGCCTGTGACTCCCATTCCTTTCAAACTGTGGTACATACAAGTGAGCCATTGTATATACATTGCTCTCCATTAACTTCTGTTCACCTCAAAAACTGTAGAGAAGAAAGAAAAGACAAGTCACATTATTAACATCTTGTATCTTTTTTCAGCTCTTCGTTTATAAAATAGACATTACTTTGAGACCTCACTAACTGTCCCAATTTTAGGTTTGTAAATTGTGCGAGAAACGAGGAAGAACAGAACCTCGTGGCGTTTCAGTATGACGGGGAAATCTACTACAGAACCTGTACAGACCTTCCTCCACACACACAGCTCCTGCTCTGGTATGGAGATGACTATGGGAAAGAGCTTGGTATCAAGTGGGGTACGCTGTGGAAAAGTAACGCGCCAACACCAGGTAATCAGGAATATGTGTGTTGTGTGGTTTTTACATCTCTATTATCTTATTACTGATGTTAAATTGCAAATATTGATAGATCTGCATACACCATTATGGGTCAACTATAACTTAATATCACTAAACTTGACTAGAGTCAAAGGGCCGGATACATCAAGCTGCGGTAACCAAAAATGCTGAATTACCGCCCATAAAAAAGTGCCTTATTATTACCGTGCAATGAATCAGCGTTGCAGCGCCAAAAATAAAGCACTTGTTATCGGACCTGTTAAAAGCATCGGATCTGATAAAAAAAACAGACACAATACCTAATTTTCAAGTAAAAACCGCCATACATCAAGTTTCGATATTTATCGTAATGGGATCAACGGCAGAAATACCGCAAATATTATATCACCTACTCCAGGCTGGCGTTAGTCCTGTCTTTCCTATGTATATAATGGCCAATATACTGCCCATTATATACATAGGCCAGATAAGCTAAACCAACATGGAATAGATGATAAAATAGTTATTAAAATACATTACAGTACATGTTAACTCTTTAGTAATCCACGGGTCAACTAGTCATCAGTTTCCATGACTAGCTGACCACAAAGGGAATAATTTAAACATTACATTACACTGCCTACCCCCCTTTGACACCTTAGTGGCTAGTAAAGTATAGTTAGTTCTTGGTTTGTCCCGCAAACATAAACAAAACACTACGGCCCAGATACATCAAATTCTGTTAAAGTGGGGTTGATATCACACCCGGGGAAATAATAAACTAAAGGGTGTTATTACCACAATTTTAAGGTGATATTAATCAAGATTGTGGTAGTAATAATTTACTGGGTGTGATTTTTTGGCCAATCTCACGATATCTGAACTAACGCGACCTTTAATAATGTGTTACATACCACATTGGGTTTAAATTTCTATCATAGGCTTCTGTAATGTCTATTATTACAGAAACCTATGATCAAAATAACATTAACCCGTTTCATGCCTGTGTTTAACAAGGTATACCAGAGGCATCAAAGGGGTTAATACTTTATTAAAAGAATACATTAGCTAACCCTGTTGACCCAGTTAGTGGCCAGTAAAGCATTGCCATTGTAGTCACTAAGGTAATTAATGGGTTAACCCCTCTCACCACCACCCCTATGCCCCCCCCCCCCCCCCACGGGAAGCCTAACCACCCTTCTCAGGGCAACTACCACTATCACCCACATTCCTTACCTCTGCCCCCCTTCTAGACTAATGCCCAATATCCCTATTAGACAAATGTGGTTTTAAACATTAACAAAAAATATATACATGTTTTAAACAAAACAAAAAAGAACATTCAAAATACATTTTACACATGAAACCATTGATTATCACTGTGAATAACTAGGCTCTCTCAATGGGAGGCCCAGATATCCACATTGGCAATAAATGGTAACCCAGTAATAAATATATACATCAACAATATTAGAAAACATTAATAACCCCCCCTTCATTACCTCAGTAGCTAACCGCTAAGGTAAATAAGGGATTTGTGATGAATGCCCTTTTTTGGGTGCTTTGATGTGACCTTAAAGGGTGGGAATCACATTCCATGATTTTGCATTGTGTGTGCATGTATGTATATATATATATGTATATATATGTATGTATAATATATATGTATATATATATTTATATATATTTGGCGTAGATAACCTAGGCGCAAAAGGATGAGATAGGATGGAGAAAAAATATATAATATTTAATACCAAAATGTTGGTTACTATTTTATAATAAAATTCAAGAAGAACACCATCTACCCCAGTTTTGTACTGATTAAAACAACATAAAGCTCTACTAATTGCATCTACCATTGAATTAACCAACTAACTCTACATATGGGACATTATTCTCATGGATATAATTTTATATGGTGACAATTTGTCTTATTAGAGATTCGAATCAGCTGTTCCTCCATTCTCATATTTGTGTGAGAATGGAGGAAGCGGCTTGGCTGCTCAGCGCCAAAAATAAAAAAGTCCTGGCAGCTCCAACCCGCGTCACGCCGCCAGCCAATATCCGATCGCACCTGGTGAGTTGGTGACTGGGTTTGTCGACCACTGTTTATATGTATATGTGTTTAATAAAATGCAATGTTTGTATGGTGGAGAATCAGTAACACAAGTACACACTCTTTATTCCCTAAAAAAAACTTTAAACAATTTAATTAAAAAATCAACACAGTTCTAGAATTCACTGGATGATATTGGTATAGCTTAATAAAGTCTGAATTACATCTGTGATGTCAAATACAATAATTGGGCATTTGGTTCCTGCTTTAACAATGGAGATGTAACAGATATTTGGGTCATCCTATAACTATTAGAGACCTGGTACATGGTGCGGTA
The DNA here is from genome assembly GCF_040206685.1 of Ascaphus truei. Classification (NCBI taxonomy): domain Eukaryota; kingdom Metazoa; phylum Chordata; class Amphibia; order Anura; family Ascaphidae; genus Ascaphus; species Ascaphus truei. The sequence goes on along the minus strand of NC_134497.1, from coordinate 39,262,466 downwards.
ACGGGAACACCCGGTGACTGATATGTGAGCTTCTAATGAGACACGTATTCTATTCATTGTACAAACATTTTTAATTATACCTTCACAACTGAAACTATCGGCTTACTATCAAAGGATTTGAAAAGATTTCTGCCACTTGGTGTTTTGCAGCTAGTGCGATTTCTTTAGTTAGATTTCCTTTTAAATCGTTAAATATTATTATCCACTTTAAATGTATGATCCACTACATCTATTCTCCCGGCCCTAATGCTGCACATGTTGTGCTAAACCCTTCATTTTTACAATGTACATCTACAGTTTATTTCATCCTGAACTTTTTGGGATATGCCAACTTACCTCTCCTTCATGAGCTTTTGTAAAACAGTTTGTGTAACAGTAACTTTTTTATCTCATCTAGTACAAAGCAAAGCACCAATAATCCACCCATGCCAACATTGCAAGGTTGCTTTTAGCAGTCAGTATTACCTCCTCAAACATTTGAAGTTCAAACACCCAAATGAGTATATGGAAACGATAAGGACAGAACAATCTTGCAACATTCCAATAAATATGACAGAAAATGCATCTTTCAACCAGTCAACGCAATTAATAAACAACGTAACTGCTTCTCATTCCAAAAGATTTATATTAGCAGCTGCCACAGGAAAAGATCTTGGACAAAGTGGGAAAAGTCGGACTTGGTTACCAGGCCAGAACCTACAGAAGAGGACAAACAAAGGGGAGAGACCACATGTATGTGGGGAATGTGGGAAGGGATTTAGTCAGTTATCACATCTGAACACACACAAGAGGACACACACAGGGGAGAGACCGTATGTATGTGGAGAATGTGGGAAGAGATTTAGTGACTTATCCAGCCTGAGGACACACAAGAGGACACACACAGGAGAGAGACCGCATGTATGTGGGGAATGTGGGAAAGGATTTAGTCAGTTATCACATCTGAACACACACAAGAGGACACACACAGGGGAGAGACCGTATGTATGTGGGGAATGTGGGAAGGGATTTAGTGACTTATCCAGCCTGAGGACACACAAGAGGACACACACAGGGGAGAGACCGCATGTATGTGGGGAATGTGGGAAGGGATTTAGTCGGTTACCACATTTGAACACGCATAGGAGGACACACACAGGGGAGAAACCGCATGTATGTGGGGAATGTGGGAAAGGATTTAGTGATGTATCCAGCCTGAACACACACATGAGGATACACACAGGGGAGAGACCGCATATATGTGGGGAATGTGGGAAAGGGTTTAGTCAGTTATCACATCTGAACACACACAAGAGGACACACACAGGGGAGAGACCGCATGTATGTGGGGAATGTGGGAAGGGATTTAGTCGGCTTTCACATCTGAACACACACAAGAGGACACACTCAGGGGAGAGACCGCATGTATGTGGGGAATGCTGGAAGGGATTTAGTGATGTATCCAGCCTGAACACACACATGAGGACACACACAGGGGTGAGACCTCATATATGTGGTGAATGTGGGAAAGGATTTAGTCAGTTATCACATCTGAACACACACAAGAGGACACACACAGGGGAGAGACCGCATGTATGTGGGGAATGTGGGAAGGTATTTAGTCGGTTATCACATCTGAACATACACAAGAGGACACACACAGGGGAGAGACCGCATGTATGTGGGGAATGTGGGAAGGGATTTTGTGACTTTTCCAGCCTGATCAGACACATGAGGACACACACAGGGGAGAAACCGCATGTATGTGGGGAATGTGGAAAGGGATTTAGTGTGTCATGCAGCCTGAACACACACAAGAGGACACACAGGGGTGACACCCCATGTATGTGGGAAAGGATTTAGTCGTTTTTCACATTTGAACACCACAAGGGGACACACAGGGGAGAGACCGTATGTATGTGGGAAGGGATTTAGTCGGTTATCGCAGAGAAGCCTGCACAAAGACTGTGCTGAGATCAAGACACCCAGAGACCTATATTTCCTGGACACAGAGAACCCAGGAACCTGACAGAGGCTGACATGGGAGGCCACCTGCTTAAGGTACTTCCTGAGACTTTGTGGAGATAGGCTGGTAATGGGAAAAATCCCTCCAGTCCTGCAGATAGGGTATTGGGAAATAAGTTAGCCGTTTCAAAGGGATAGGGGTTTGTTATTTTGTTGTTTTTGTATGTTTTGACTGGATAAAGGAACAGGCTCAATAAAGCCAAGATATAATTTCACCCTAATTGGTCTTCATTATATGTACTTCTGCAAACATCTCTTACATATGTTGTTTGAAGTGGGATGAGAGGTGGCCCTTGAATTTCAAAGGGGCCCCAGAGACCGCCTGTTAAATTTTTGTGCTTTTGCCTGCATACAGTTCCTGCAAATGCCTTTGCAACAAAACAAAGAATCACGTGCAGAAGTGACCAGATTTAAAGGGCTACACATCCAGGCAGGAAAGCTACAATTGCACTGGAGAAAGCCACAATGTCACAGTTTGACTGGGAGGACGGTGACCCACACAAGGGACTGATGCTGTGACCAGAGTCTATCCCACCAATTGTGAGGGGGGGAAAAACCTGGGAATTTAAATTTGCTGCCCAGCTGAAGTCAAATACAGGCATCTTCAGGGCTGGTCAAGGGATCGTCACTTATTGGTTCTGGCTTCGCTTCCCTGCCATGGTTAGTTGAGGGTTAACTATGTATATTAGATTCTAGTAGCGCACTTTTTCCTTCACTTGTATTCTCTATACACAGGTTAAAGTTACAGGTCAAAGTTATACAGTTTCTATACAAGAATCTGAAAGTGTATCTACACGAGTTTGGAGATTGGATGATGGTTATATTTTTAAAAGAAAACACTGTATTACAGCCTCGCTGGAAGGGCCTGTATCGAGTATTGTTACAACAGATGCAAAGCTCACCTTCCATGTGACTCATTGTAAAGTGGTTTCCTCTATCAAAGACACCTACACAAGTTTTTAAAGAACCAAAAGAAATTTAAACAAGTTTTTTTAAAGAACCAAAAGACATTTACACAAGTCTTTAAAAGAACTAAAATACACTTATACCAGTTTTTTATGGTTGAAGAATCAAAATAATAAGAAGTTTACATTTTTATATATTTATTATAGCTGAATTATTGTATACTAACCTTATATTTTTTATGTTTTATATTTTAGATACTAACATATAGTTTAGGATTCTGACTGGAAATTACTAAATAGATCAGTGGATCCTGGTTTGGTTATTATTAGGGGTTATTTGTATTATTATTATTATTATTTTTTATCTGGTAACCAAATGTAAGGGGTATAGAGATGAAAAGGGTTCCATATTCTATTATATCTATGTGTGTTAGGATATTGGAAGATAGCAGAGGAGAGAAATGTGTTATTAGATTTAGTATATAGGATGGCCTTAGTAACAATATTATATTTAGTTATATCTATATATGTATTTTTAAGTGTCGCAGGAGGAGGAGTGAGCTATATATCTATATCTATGTTAAGGGATATATCAAGATTTAATGTGTTTATAACCATTTCTATAGAAGAGCTGAACTAGCAATGGTTTTATATGTTATAGTTAGATAGATTTTTCAGTATAGTACAGTATATCTATTCAGAAGATGCATATATATATTTATATCAAATGAAAGATCAGAGAGATAAAATGTGGGAAAATGTTGTTTGTTCAGATTACCCAAATCTAGGTACTCAAATTTGACTATGATATATGTAGACATATCAAATGTAATAACACTATGTATTGTGCAGGAGATTTTATTTTTAGTTTGGTACAGTTAGAAACGAATGTAACTATAAGAGCAGAAATGTTTGTGTAGTGGTGGAGAAGAATGTGGTACCTATGTACCTAACAATACGGCTAATATTACACATGATATATTAGGTATAAAAATAATAGTGTCTAAATTGGAAGACTCCTTGAAAAGTATTCTATAGCAGGAATTTGGAATTGGCCACATGGTTTAAATTACTAGGAGCAAAACTTGTGTGTTGCTGATTATATGTGTATGTGTGTTTGTTGTTATGATTATTGTTATCTTTTGCGTTAAAGGATTGATCACCAATCTAACCATTAAAGTAATTTTCTCCATGCCCCTCCAAGAAGATATATATGAAGAACAAACAGAAATCTCTTTTGTACAATAATACCCTCCTGATGTGATCCAACAACAAATACATTCTTACCAGGAGAGGGAAAAACAACTGCGAATGGATAAGGAGTGGGTGAAACTCCAAGAGATTGATGATCCGGACCAAGGGTTACAATAAAGAAATACCCTCTACTAGGAAAGGATACCGTGTTTGCCAAGAATAAAGTTATACATTTCTCACTGAAGATTTCGAAAAGTATAAAATGAGGGATTGACGAAATAATATTGCTGAAATGAAGATACTGTTGATATATTACTGGAATTGACTGGGGGGGTGGTCTCTGGAGAAGGATTGAAAGTGATGTTCAGCTTCCATTTTGTAAAGTCTGTTATGTCTAGTATCCATTTTGTTAGTAAAAATGTGTATGTGGTGTGACTGAGAGTGTTTTGTTTCTAAGTAGATTTACGACTGTGCCTAAAGTAACGCCCACATTCTTGTGATAGTGTGTACCAGGTATCTATTCATGGCTGTTTTGAGGCCAGTTCTAACCAGGTTTAATGAGCTGTAAGATGATTGGTTTAAGAATTAAGGAGTGGTTAGTATAATCTGCCTAGTAACACATTTTGAACACAGGAAATTAAATGTATAAAGGTTGCTGCCTGAACACTCCCTGGCAGAGAGAGTCTTGTAGACTTTTGAATGAGTATGATTACTGTATATATGTGAAATAAAAACTACTTATTATCAACTGAACCCCGTTTATCAATTTGAAACTGTGACAGGGTGAATGAACGTCACCACCTTTATGCCTGACAGACCTATGTTTAAATCTGCAGTGCAGCAGGGACGAGGTTAACTTTCAGCTCGGAGGTCTGGTTAATTGGCCTGATCCCAGCTGTCTCATCAAGGAGCTTTAAAAACCCCAGGCTGCATGCACACACATGCAGCCCCGTCTGAACCAGAGAGAGTACTGAAATGCTGAAGTAGGATTACTGCTATAAGGTCTGTCTTCAATATACATTTTTGATGAACTGTTTGCTATACTGTTACGCTGAAATCTAAACAGCCCTTGTTGGGGAAAGGGGTAAACCCCGCTCAGGACTTATTTTCTGTTTTATATGCTAAAAAGAAGCTGTTTTGTTTTTGTGTGCTGGGAGAGACACTCACTGACTCCAAGCAACTGGAGTGGGATTTCCGGTCGGAGTACTGCTGGGTCCAGTTTAAAAGCTTGGACGGGTTGTGTAAACCACAAAGATACCAGAAACTCTGCTTTTACTCACACTGGGTCGTGTGAGTACATATGTATTAGCAACCACTTACCCCCATTGATTTTCCACATCTGAGTTTGGAGAGGTCAGGACGTATCCTGTAAAGATACCAACCTGTTTGATTTTTGCTCACACAAGGTGTAAGTATTTTATTAGCTTGGCCCCCCATACCACTATATTAGCAGTACATCGATTGCATCTGTATTGTATTGTGTCTTAATCACATGCTCCCCCATTTTTTCCGTTTCCATGTTTGTTTAAGGGCTCTGGATTGTCCCTACTCTGGGGTTGACGCAGACGGGATCTAAGGTTTGTCTCTAACTGTAAGCACTGTTCTGAGACTCAAGGTAAGCGCCTGGTTGTTCTTGTTCCCAACACACTAAGGAGACGGTTCTTGAACAAGTTGTGTTGGAACAATTCCTACATGTAATAACCACTTCCGCACGCTCTTGGGTAAAACGCCATGCTGCTGATACCCTAGATTTGGCTGTCCGACTCGTTGAGAACTTCCTTGGGGCCGAGGATCAGGCGAGTGTCTTGGACCCGACTTCACCGGCACTTGCGGACGCCCAAAGAGGGAGACCGGACTAACTGGGAAACTACGGCCCCTACATATGCAACTGCCAAGTGCCACGAAAGGAGCAGTCCTTCCAGCAAGGGAGAGGTCCAAACGCCGGTCACCGCCGAGACCCTCATCTACTTCCTGTCGTCGTCAAATGAGAGGAACTTCAGAGAACGTCTGTGACAGAGTGAAGTCAACTCCTATCAGTTACGCCTGGGAGACATATGTCTGAGTGCTTCATCCAGCACTCATAAGGGTTAACTCAGGTGGAAGTTAGGAAATCAGAACTCTTTAGCTGACACCTGAGAGCCAGCAAGGTAGATAAAGGATCATGTGACTGGCATTAGCTGCCAGAGAGAGAGAGAGTGAGAAGCACACTGCTGCGTGAACCCTTAGCCAGAGGGATTTCACCAAAGACTACTTCAACTAAAGTAAGGAATATTCATTTGTTTACTGACTGGTTAAAGTACCCTTATGGTTTGGTTCTGGTTTAGCCAGCCAGCCTGCTAGATAGGTCTGCTGTGTTATTAGTCAGTTTTTCTCCCAAAGTGGAGCAGGATTTATTTTGTTAAAGGGACAGCATGTTATGTTACTGTGGAGAAATAAAGCCACTGAACGTTTTTATTTATCCTGAAACTATACGTGTGGACTTTTCCCTGACCTCGGCTACAGGCCGTCCTGCCACAGGTGGTATCAGAAGTGGGATGTCGGACGGCCCCTGTATCTGAAGGGCCACACAAGAAAAAAATGGAGAATTTTTTTTCTCAGTTCCTTGAGCAACAGCTCCAGCTAGCAGAGAAGCAAGCAGAGCGACAAGCCCAGCAAGATGAGCGACAAGCCCAGCAAGATGAGCAACAGGCCCGGCGAGAGGAAAAGCTACTCCAACTGCTGGTCGAAGGCCCAACCCCAGGCAGACCAGGGATTCCAAATAACCCACCGGTGATGCTGCCTAAAATGAAGCCAAACGAAGACCCAGAGGCATTTCTCCTCACTTTTGAAAGGGTAGCCATGGCCCACAGCTGGACAGTTGATCGCTGGGTAACGACTCTGGCTCCACTCCTCATAGGGGAAGCTCAGGCAGCCTACCAGGCTCTTCCAGCGGACGAGGCCATGGACTATCAGAAACTAAAGGCTGCTATTCTGGATCGCCTAGGCCTCACGCCAGAGACCTACCGACAGCGGTTCCGGACAGTCAAATATACAAACCGAGACAGACCCCGGGTCGTAGCCCACCACTTAGTAGACTTATGTGCCAGGTGGATACAACCAGAAAAACATGACAAGGCAGAGATCCTTGAACAGTTTGTGCTCGAGCAGTTCATACAGATACTGCCCCCCTCCTCCCGCTCCTGGGTAAAAAGACACGCTGCATTTTCCCTGGATTCAGCGGTCCGCTTGGTGGAAAACTTCCTGGGCGACGACACCCAACAGGATAGCTGGGAACGGCCGGTGCAAACACCAGTTGCTTCTGGTGATATTAGAGGCAGGAGAGCAGACAATAGAGGGGTCTACAACCTGCCAGCTCGGGAGATCCAGTCAACGGAGGGTACAAACTCCCGCAGAGATACCCATCCTGGGTCCGAGGCCACTGTATCACTCAAAGAGGCCGCCACCCACAGTTATCCCAGAGAACCTGGACTCCTGTCACCCACCCGGTGGAGAGGATAACCCCACCAACCAGAAGGGAGGACCCCATCCAACAGCGGAGAGGTCCAAACACCGAGCCCCGTCGAGAGCTTCCGCGGACGACCGAGTTTGCGGACTCAGGAGATGAGGAAATGGACTGTTCATATGGCAGAACCACTGCCATAGCTTGTCTCCGAGGGGACCACAATCCGTGGTTAGTCCCAGCATCTCTGGAGGGGACAAAAGTAAACGCCATGCTGGACTCGGGCTCTGGAAAAACCCTGATCCTAGAGGGCCTAATTCCAAGCAATAGACTATCTCATGACTCTCCTTGGAATATCAAGTGTATCCATGGGGATACAAAGAGATACCCGACGGCGAACGTTACACTGCGTATCCAGGATCAAGAGGCTAGCCTACTAGTGGGAGTTGCTCCCTGGCTACCTGCTCCTGTTCTACTTGGCTGAGACTGGCCCTACCTCGAAACATTGTTGGCCCCTACTCCTACAGAGCCTACTTCTCTGGTACCGGAGAAGCCCGGAGACTTGTTCCCTTTTTCCCCAGAGATTTTCCCCCGTAGACACCATGTCCCAAAGACACGTAAACAGAGACGTGCGGAAAAAGAGGACTGGTTAAGAAAGGCTGGGACTTTTGGCAACATTAGTCAGCCCAAAGGACTGCAGGTCATGGCCGGGGATGACCAGGGTGGGGAACAGATAGATACGGGAGTGTTGCCAGCCCTGGATCTTCCTGACTTCCGTCAGAGGCAGAGGGAGGACCCAGCTCTGGCTAGACAATATGAGAAGGTGGTACAGGTCAACAACAAGATAATAGATGAACAAGGTGTAAAAGTGTTTCCACATTTTGAACTGTTGAATGACATACTATATCGTGTGAATAAGGTTACACAAACGGGAGGTCATTCGACAGATGCTAGTCCCTAAAGGGTTGATTAAAACAGTGTTTACCCTAGCCCATACTCTCCCATGGGGTGGTCATTTGGGCAGAGATAAGACCACGGACCGCATCTCGTCCCGGTTTTACTGGCCAGGCATACATGGTGACATCATGAAACTATGTGAGACATGTCCTGAATGCCAGTTAACTAGCCAAAAAGGACAGAAGCCGGCTCCTTTGGTTCCTCTGCCCTTGGTAGCCGTCCCATTCGAGAGAATTGGGGTAGATCTGGTCGGACCTTTAGAACCCTCTGCGAAGGGACATAAATTTATACTCGTTGTTGATTATGCCACCAGATATCCTGAGGCCTTCCCTCTGAGATCAGCCACTGCTAAATAGGTTGCTCACAGGCTGTTAGAACTGTTTTCTAGGGTAGGACTTCCCCAAGTAATGTTAACTGACCAGGGAACAACTGACCATGGCAAAGTTAATGCAGGATGTCCTGAAGTTATTGGAGGTAAAATCCGTCCGGACCTCGGTCTACCATCCTCAGACTGATGGATTGGTAGAGAGGTTTAACCGTACTTTAAAAACTATGCTTAGGAAGTTTGTGGACACTGAAAAGCGAGCTTGGGATGAACTTCTCCCTTTCCTGTTGTTTGCGGTACGAGAAGTTCCCCAATCATCCACAGGCTTCTCCCCGTTTGAGCTCCTATATGGACGCCAACCTCGGGGTATTCTCGACCTACTGAAGGAATCCTGGGAGGAGGAGCCCTCCCCCTCCAAGAATACCCTTCAGTATGTCATAGACCTTAGAAACCGCCTAGACATGATAGGTCGGTTTGCGAAGGAAAACCTCAAATCTGCTCAAGAACGTCAAGAGAGGCAGTACAACCAAAATGCTCGCTTGAGGGTCTTCCAACCTGGGGACCAAGTGATGCTACTACTACCGACATCAGAGAGTAAACTCCTTGCGAAGTGGCAGGGTCCTTTCCAAGTTCTCCGCCGCACCGGGGAGATGAATTATGAGATCTCTCAACCAGGGTCCAGGAAGGGTAAACAAATCTACCACGTGAACCTCCTGAAACCCTGGAAAACGATGAGATTGCTGTTCATTCACCCTCGGGAAGGAGAGACGGATTTGGGTCCAAAGCTTCCAAAGGGTAGTACGTACACTGACCATCAGGTTCCCATGGGAGAACAGTTAACAACGGAACAAAGGTCAGACCTACTTGATGTATGTGACCAGTTCCCAGATGTTTTTGAGACAAAACCTGGCGTAAAAGTACGGTCCCGTCCCTATAGATTGCCAGAGGGCCGAAAAGACCTGGTAGAGAGGGAGATAATAGACATGTTGGAATTGAGCGTGATCGAGGAGTCCCACAGCGAATGGTGTAGCCCTATCGTGTTGGTCCTTAAACCAGATGGGAAGGTGAGGTTTTGCGTGGATCTGCGAAAGGTAAATGCTGTATCCAGATTTGATGCATATCCAATGCCTAGGGTGGATGAATTGCTTGATTCGCTTGGTAAAGCAGAGTATATCTCCACCCTAGATCTCACGAAAGGATATTGGCAGATACCTCTAGCGGAAGAATCCAAATGCAAAACTGCCTTCGCCACCCCTCTCGGTTTATACCAATTCGTCACTATGCCATTTGGGTTACATGGGGCTCCAGCCACGTTCCAAAGGTTAATGGACAAGGTACTACGACCCCATAGGGCATATGCCGCGGCCTACTTGGATGACATTGTCATCTATAGCAGACACTGGCAGTCTCATATAAAAAGGTTAAGGGCAGTCCTAACGTCCTTAAGAGAAGCAGGGCTCACTGCAAATCCAAAAAAATGTGCCCTGGGTAAATCCACTACAAAGTACTTGGGCTATGCCGTTGGGGGAGGGATAGTAAGGCCACTAGCTAGCAAGGTGGCCGCCATAAAGGAAGTCCCCACCCCACAGACAAAGACACAGGTCCGCTCCCTTTTGGGGTTAGCAGGGTATTACCGGCGGTTTATCCCCAATTTTTCAGAAATATCTGCACCCCTAACAGATCTGACAAAAAAGAGTGCCCCGACCCAAGTTAAATGGTCTTGGGAGTGCCAAGACGCCTTTGACATGCTAAAAAAGTGCCTGTCAGAGGGCCCCGCTCTTCGGAGCCCAGATTTTAAAGAGCCCTTCATCATCCAGACGGATGCCTCAGAGGTAGGACTGGGAGCAGTGCTGTCTCAGCAATTTGATGGTGTTGAACACCCCATACTGTTCATCAGCCGGAAGCTGTTCCCAAGGGAAGTGAGGTATTCTGTTATTGAGAAGGAGTGCCTCGCTGTAAAATGGGCAATTGAGGCCTTGAGACATTATGTCGCCGGAGTACACTTCACCCTGGTCACTGACCATGCGCCCTTGAAGTGGTTAAACACCATGAAGGACAAATCCAAGGTTGACCAGGTGGTATATGGCCCTCCAACCCTTCTCTTTTGACATTCAGCATAGACCTGGAAAGAACCATGGAAATGTTGATTTTTTGTCAAGGGAAGGAGTGGAGGGTTGGGCTTCAGCCGTGTGGGACACTAGCCACACACAAACAGGGGAGGTATGTGACAGAGTGAAGTCAACTCCTATCAGTTACGCCTGGGAGACATATGTCTGAGTGCTTCATCCAGCACTCATAAGGGTTAACTCAGGTGGAAGTTAGGAAATCAGAACTCTTTAGCTGACACCTGAGAGCCAGCAAGGTAGATAAAGGATCATGTGACTGGCAGTAGCTGCCAGAGAGAGAGAGAGTGAGAAGCACACTGCTGCGTGAGCCCTTAGCCAGAGGGATTTCACCAAAGACTACTTCAACTAAAGTAAGGATTATTCATTTGTTTACTGACTGCTTAAAGTACCCTTATGGTTTGGTTCTGGTTTAGCCAGCCAGCCTGCTAGATAGGTCTGCTGTGTTATTAGTCAGTTTTTCTCCCAAAGTGGAGCAGGATTTATTTTGTTAAAGGGACAGTGTACCCGCATGTTATGTTACTGTGGAGAAATAAAGCCACTGAACGTTTTTATTTATCCTGAAACTATACGTGTAGACTGTTCCCTGACCTCGGCTACAGGCCGTCCTGCCACAACGTCGCAAACAGGACCCATCGGATGCCTGGTCTCCAGTATCCGGTCCAGCTGAGCGGTATCCGCTGCACCCTCTGGCGAGGGAACCCTCTCCATGTTTGGCCATTGTTCTTTCAGCAGGACAGTTGCCTCGGCCTTCCCCAGAGAAAGTTGCAAGCCCTGGCTACTTCCATCCCAGATTGGGGGTAAAACCGTCCATGCCCTTGTAGATTCAGGAGTGGTGTGAAGATGGTCAGCGCAAACCTCGTGGACCTCGCAGGTATGGTGGATCCGGATGAAGTATCAATGGAAGAATAAATGAAGATAAAAATAAAACACAATATTAGTGTATCGTGTCCACATGTGGGGAATGGGGGGATGGGGAGTGTGGGGGGGGGAGGGGGAGGGGGAGTGATGGGGTAAGGGAGAAGTGGACGATGGAAGGATTGATAGTGGGTTCCCACTAACTAATCACAGAATTCATAGAGTATATGGATCCAGTGACTCACACGGGCTTGTGTGGTGTCTCTCCCTCAATGCTGACTGGAGTGGGTTAATACAGACTCATAAGCTGGAGTCTCAATATACATAAAACTCACACGGCCTGATGTGAGTCCTTGCCCTCAGAGGGTGATGTCCTTTATGGATGGTGTTTTGTTGTTTCAGCAGAGTTGTCCCCCGATGGGTGTGGTGTATGGGTGTCTCCTCTCCCCGTATCCCAAATGACCAAGAAAAGAGGTGTGCAAACCAAAATATATGAAAGGTCTTTAATGGGTTAACAGTGAAGACATGTGCATACACTATGCATACATGTTGTGGTGCTTTAAAAGGTATAAAACAATGTAGGACACAATGAACTGGACAGTAGATGATGTACTGAAGCAAACACAAAAACTAGACACTCACACTAAACAAAATTTACTTGCCCAGCATCTTCCGCTCGAGACACTCCTGCACGATTTCCTCCTCCGTTTTTTGCTCCCACTGGCGCGTCCGGCAGCGGAACCGGAAAGGGAGAACCTGACAAAGCTTATTGCGAAACGCGTAGTTCCCTGCCGGAGCTCATTGACAGAGGGACCCAGCACACTGCAGGACATCCGGCACAGATCTCCCTTTCCGGTTCCGCTGCCGGACGCGCCAGTGGGAGCAAAAACGGAGGAGGAAATCGTGCAGGAGTGTCTCGAGCGGAAGATGCTGGGCAAGTAAATTTTGTTTAGTGTGAGTGTCTAGTTTTTGTGTTTGCTTCAGTACATCATCTACTGTCCAGTTCATTGTGTCATTGTGTCCTACATTGTTTTATACCTTTTTAAAGCACCACAACATGTATGCATAGTGTATGCACATGTCTTCACTGCTAACCCATTAAAGACCTTTCATATATTTTGGTTTGCACACCTTTTTTCTTGATCATTTGGGATACGGGGAGAGGAGACACCCATACACCACACCCATCGGGGGACAACTCTGCTGAAACAACAAAACACCATCCATAAAGGACATCACCCTCTGAGGGCAAGAACTCACATCAGGCCGTGTGAGTTTTATGTATATTGAGACTCCAGCTTATGAGTCTGTATTAACCCACTCCAGTCAGCGTTGAGGGAGAGACACCACACAAGCCCGTGTGAGTCACTGGATCCATATACTCTATGAATTCTGTGATTAGTTAGTGGGAACCCACTATCAATCCTTCCATCGTCCACTTCTCCCTTACCCCATCACTCCCCCACCCCCTCCCCCCCCCACACTCCCCATCCCCCCATCCCCCACATGTGGACACGATACACTAATATTGTGTTTTATTTTTATCTTCATTTATTCTTCCATTGATACTTCATCCGGATCCACCATACCTGCGAGGTCCACGAGGTTTGCGCTGACCATCTTCACACCACTACTGCTACGCTGAGAAGGACACGGGATTCCATTCTCCAAGGTCAAGCAGCAACCACAAAAATCAGCAAAAAGGGCCAGTATATGTTTTCTATATACTCTTTTGCACAACAAACAAAAAACCACATTTATATATTTTATTAATTTTAATAGAGTAAGGCGTTACAATAACTTTTTAAGCCACAAGATCCAGGGAGCGCCCCAGTCCAAATATCCTCTAGTCTTGTAGATTCAGGCTCTGGAAAAACGCTGGTCTTCCAGGAACTGTTACCGCCTGACGTGCTTTCCTTTGACTCCCCATGGAGTATAGAGTGTATACACGGCGATGTAAAATGGTATCCGACAGCCAAAATCCTGCTACATGTAAATGGTCAGGAGGCCAGGATCGAAGTAGGAGTCGCTCCTTAGCTCCCTGACCCCATTTTGCTAGTCCGTGACTGGCCTATCTTTTCAAACCTAATGGCTCCAGTCTCTCAGGAGGGGCCTTATTCTCTGGCACAGAAGAAACCTGGTAAACTGTTCCCCTTCTCGGCAGACCTGTCCCCCAGTAGACACCGGGTTCAAAAGACTTGGACGCAAAGACGCTATGATAAACAGGACTGGTTGCAGAAATCTGGGTCTCAAGATGGCCATTCAAATAGGTATAAGTCACAAGTAATGACTGGGGATGGCCAGAAGGAGGGAGAGCTTGGCCCTGGGGATTTACCAGAGCTATGTCTCCCTGATTTTCGCAAGAGGCAAAGGGAAGACCCAGTCCTGGCCAGACAATATGACAAAATGGTAAAAATTGATGACCAGATATTGAATGCACAAGGGGTAATGGTGTTCCCTCATTTTGAATTGTCGAATGATATCCTGTATAGGGTGAACAAGCAGACACAAACAGGGGAGGTCACCAGACAAATATTGGTTCCCAAAGCGTTTGTTAAAACTGTCTTCACCCTAGACCATACTGTCCCTTGGGGTGGTCACCTTGGTAGAGATAAAACCTTGGACCGTATTTCATTCCACTTCTATTGGCCAGGGATGTATAGTGATATTGATAAGTTGTGTGCGGCATGTCCTAAATGCCAGCTGACAAGTCCGAAGGGACAAAAACCAGCCCCTCTGGTTCTTCTACCCTTGGTGTCAGTTCCCTTTGAGAGGATTGGAGTAGACTTGGTAGGACCGCTAGAACCTTCTGCGAAAGGACACAGGTTTATACTCGTAATAGTCGACTATGGAACAAGATATCCTGAGTTGTTCCCCCTGAGGACAGCAACGGCGAAGCAAGTAGCCAACAAATTGTTGGAGCTGTTCTCACGGGTTGGACTTCCCCAGGTTATGTTGACCGACCAAGGTACAAATTTTATGGCTAAACTGATGCAGGATGTCTTGAAATTACTAGAGGTCAAGTCTATTCGGACATCGGTCTACCATCCACAGACTGACGGATTGGTGGAAAGATTTAACCGAACTATAAAAGCTATGCTGAGAAAAATTGTAGATTCAAAGAAAAGAGCCTGGGATGAACTTCTCTCTTTTCTGCTGTTTGCAGTGCGGGAAGTTCCCCAGGCCTCCACGGGATTCTCTCCATTTGAACTACTGTATGGCCGCAACCCCAGGGTATCCTAGACCTCCTAAAGGAGTCCTGGGAGGAACAGCAGTTCCCTTCTAAGAATACCCTTCTATATGTATTAGACCTTAGGAAGCGCCTAGATGTGGTCGACCATTTTGCTAGGGAGAATCTTAAATCAGCCCAGGACAGTCAGGAGAGACATTACAATCAAAATGCTCGTATGAGAATGTGTTACGCTGGTGCTGCCCGCAGACCAGACCCATCCCTGATGCTGAGATGGGGACGTATATGTGCACGCAGCCGCCGCAGAAGGAGCGTGTCCGGAGTGTGGTGTAGGGTGTTGCCTGACCAGATGGAAATAGCTGAAGCAATACTTGCTGGTACCGGTAAAAGAGTAGAAGTAGTAGTTGCCGTTAGCCAAGGTCAGGGATAGGAGAGATCCGGAAGGTCGAAGCCCAAGCTGAGATCGGGGGACGTGAGAAGCGCGTAGTCAAGAGGGATCTGGGGTCGAGAGCCAAAGAGAGTAGTCCGCCAAGCTGAGTTATAACCTGAATAAGCGAAGACAAGAGAGAGAGAGCCAGAACAGACATCCACAAGAGATACTATGTTGAGCAATGAGTAAGTGGCAAGACAGGCAATATATAGTGCGACTGACCGATCGGGAGCGGGGGCAGGCCTGGAGGAGCGCGTGGAGATGTCCTGGATAGGTCCCTTTGTTTGGCAGGCAGGTGAGCAAGTTTGGTCTGGGGTAATACCCTGTATGTTAGTTGGGGGTGTGGTTTCACTGCTAGTGCAGTGAATAAATTATCTTCACCCAGTGCGCACTGTCCACACGTGCGCCCGGGACTAATGGCAGCCACGTGAGAGGGAAGAGACTGCGGAGATGGCGGGGACGCCCAGGGCAACGGGAGGTGGCTGGCGCCGGCGAGGGGGACGTCCCACGGCAGCGGGAGCAGCAGGAGGTAAGGGAGATTCGCGTTGCGGTTGCAGAGACCCCCTAGTCCTCACAGAGTGTTTCACCCAGGATTCTAGGTGATGTTATTGTTACCCAGTTGTGAGAGCAAACTCCTAGCCAAATGGCAGGGCCCATTCGAAGTATTCCCCCGTACGGGTGATGTGGATTACGAGATCGCTCAACCAGGGTCCAGGAAGGGTAAACAAATTTACCATGTGAACTTGCTGAAACCCTGGAAGGTGCAGCAGTCTCTAGTCATCCACCCGGTGGAGGAGGAAACGGACCTGGGTTCTCAGCCCCCACGGGAGAACATTTGTGGTGATGAGAAAATCCCAATGGGTAGACAATTGTCCTCTGAACAAAAAGGAGACTTGTTAGAAATAATTACACAATTCAATTATGTTTTTTCTGATTTACCAGGGCAAACTAATTTAGTTTCACATGTGATAGAGACAGAACCTGGGGTAAAAGTACATTCTCGTCATACAGGTTGACTGAAAGCCATAAGGCCCTGGTAGAGAAGGAGGTACAAGAAATGTTACACTTAGGTGTGATTGGGGAATCATGCAGTCAGTGGTGTAGTCCACTAGTTATGGTCCCTAAACCCGATGGAAAGGTAAGATTTTGTGTGGACCTCCGAAAGGTCAATGTGGTATCCAAGTTTGACGCATATCCGCTGCCAAGGGTGGACAAGTTAATTGATGCCCTTGTTAACGCGGAATATATATCCACGCTGGACTTAACAAAAGAAAACTGGCAAATACCTTTTATAGGAAAAGTCCAAGTGCAAAACAGCCTTTGCCACTCCCGTAGGTTTATACCAGTTTGTGACAATGCCATTTGGACTGCATAGAGCCCCAGCCACATTTCAGAGACTCATGGATAAAGTGCTGAGACCTCATAGGGATAATGCCGCAGCCTACCTAGATGACATTGTCATTTATAGTAAACACTGGCGGGCCCATCTAAATAGGCTGAAAGCGTTCCTCAAATCTCTGAGAGGCAGGGCTCACAGCCAACCCTAAGAAATGTGCAATAGGTAAGGCAGAAACTAAGTACTTAGGGTATGCAGTGGGAGGTGGAAAAGTAAGGCCACTAGCCGATAAGGTAGCTGCCCTGAAAGAAGTTCCGACCCCCCGAACAAAATCGCAGGTACACTCCCTGTTGTGTTTAGCAGGATACTATCGGAGGTTCATCCCCAACTACTCGGAAGTTGCAGCCCCACTAACAGACCTCACAAAACAGTGTTCCCCTACAAAAGTAGTATGGTCAAGGGAGTGCCAGAGAACCTTTGAGGAGGTAAAAAAGGTGTCTATCAGAGGGTCCCATCCTTAGAAGCCCAGACTCCGATAAGTCTTTTATCGTGCAAACCGATGTCTCAGAGATATGGCTAGGGGCAGTGCTCTCACAACAGTTTGAGGGAGTGAAACATCCGATCCTTTTTCTGAGTAGGAAATTGTTCCCAAGGGAAAAAATCTACTCAGTAATTGAGAAGGTGTTTGAGGATTAGGGGGTCACGGCGACTGCAGCGTGACTCCCCCTTGCCTCCTGCTGCTCCCGCTGTCATAGGACGTTCCGATCGTCGGCTCCATCCGCCCCCCCCCCCCCGTTGTCCTGGGACGTCCCCGTCGTCTCCGACGGGCCGCCTCTGCTCTGCAGGTACTCTCCTCTCGCGCGGCTGCCATTAGTCCCGGGCGCGCGCTTGGATAGCCGGGTGAAGATAATTTATTCACTGCACTAGCAGTGAAACCACGCCTCCAACTAACGCGCAGGCTATTACCCCAGACCAAACCTGCTCACCTGCCTGCCAATCAAGTTGACCTATCCAGGACAGCTCCACGCGCTCCTCCAGGTCTGCCTCCGCTCCCCATTGGTCAGCCGCACTATATATTGCCTGTCTTACCAATTCAGTAGAAAAGTAGAAGCAGGCACACTGTCTTATTCAGCAGTGAAAGGGTTTATTGTGCCAAGAAATCCAACGTTTCGGTAGGGATACTGCCTTTCTCAAGGTGTAGGCATTTTCACTGCCGAAACGTTGGATTTCTTGGCACAATAAACCCTTTCACTGCTGAATAAGACCGTGTGCCTGCTTCTACTTTTCTACTGGACTACTTTGGGGATGTCAGGAACTCCCCAGAACCAGCGCACCGGCAGCTAAGTACCCCACTGTCACCTATTAGTCTGAGTGCGTGCACTACCCTCTATCTCTGTCTTGCAAATTCCACATTGCTCGACATAGTCTCCTTTGTGGAAGTCTACTCTGGCTCTCTCTCTTGTCTTCGCTTATTCAGGTTACGACTCGGCATGGCGGACTACACTCTCTGGCTCTCGACCTTGGCTCCCTCTCGACTACGGGGCTTCTCACGTCCCTCGATCTCAGCTTTGACCCCGACCTTCCAGATATCTCCTCTCCCTGACCTTGGCTAACGGCAACTACTATGTCTCTTCTTTTACCGGTACTGGCAAGTATTGCTACAGCTATTTCCACCTGGCCTGGCAATGCCAAAACACCACACTCCGGACACGCTCCTTCTGCTGCGGGTGCATGCACATATATGTCCCCACCTCAGTATAAGGGATGGGTCTGGTCTGCGGGCAGCCCCGGCGTAACAGAGTGCCTCGCAGTAAAGTGGGCAATCGAGGCCTTGAGGCATTACCTGGCGGGAGTCCATTTTACGTTGGTAACAGACCATGCGCCATTAAAGTGGTTAAATACTATGAAGGACTCCAATGCTAGGTTGACCAGGTGGTATATGGCCCTCCAACCCTTCTCGTTTGAGATTCATCAGCAGGCCTGGAAAATAAAATGCAAATGCTGACTTCTTTTCTAGAGAAGGGGTGGATGGTCGGGCTTCAGCCGTGCGTGACCCACCCACACAGTAACAGGGGAGGAATGTGACAGGGTGAATGAACATCACCAGACCTATGCCTGGCAGACCTATGTTTAGATCGGTAGTGCAGCAGTGACAAGGTTAACTTTCAGCTGGGAGGTCTGGTTAATTAGAAAGTGGGGACACTGGGGCGCTACCTAGATGTGCAAATAAAATATAACAGGGTGTGAGTTACGCAGTTATTTGATAATGGGTGAACGGCAGTGAGAGGCCGAAAGTATTAGAAATTATACTGGCCCAAACTGTCGCTGGTGCTCAGCTGAAGGAGAACTTACCCCCGAATTAAAGATGTACACAAGATAACAGCGAGCGCACATAAAAAACAGAATGATTTTCAGGTGAACCTGAGGAAGGATTGTTATCCGAAACGCATTGTTCAAGATTTGAAAGAACTTTCATTCTGTTCAGTCATTTGCTGGAAGACCCCTGCTTCAGACCTCCATACGCGGAAAGAATAACAACTCTAAGCAGGAACCGGACAGCATCTCAGTTACAGGACTTATTTGCTTTTTAGTGTAAGTCACACCTCCTATTTTTATTTTATTTTGTTCTTAACCTTATGTCCAATAAAGTTGTTACCCCCTTTTACCAATCTCACGTTGCCTTCCACTATATGATTAAGAGGAGCTGCGTATGAACCAACATATCTGCAGTCAAGTACCTGTTATATGAGGGCACTCACATAAGCCCATGTGAGTGATTATATATATTTTCTATATCCATACCAAGTCATTTCCCGGTATTTTATTCTGGGACCAACCCCCACTGTTTCTACTTATTTGTCTGAGGTACCATTGGATGAAACACGAGGCAGAAGCATCAAAGATTGCCTGCAAAATTCTTTCTACAAGGGCACTCACACATACCCGTGTGAGTGATTAATATAATATTTTATTTCATACTCATATTCCCTATCAGTTATTTATTATTTGGTTGTTTGGGATCAATTCTTGCCACTCTCAACTTCTCTCCGAGGTACCATCGAAGGAATTTTACAGTGAGGAGACCCTAGAAGATTCGCAGAGACAGTCTACAGGAGTATCCACACTGATTTTAGCATCCCAGGAAGAAGATTTGACGTTCAAGAGTCGTGAGTACAGCAGTGACGATATCAGAGACAATCATACTCTGCAACAGATGTGACTGTCACTCACATTTGGCCGTGTGAGTGTATATTTATATGATCCTTTTCAAACACCCTATTCTAACATTTCATTTGTTTTATCACCATCTAACTCATTATCATTATTATCATTCTGTTTTTTATGTGCGCTCGCTGTTATCTTGTGTACAGTAGGTCTGGTTAATTAGCCTGATCCCAGCTGTCTCATCAAGGAGCTTTAAAAATCCCATGCTGCACACACATGCAGCCCCGTCTGAACCAGAGAGAGTACTGAAATGCTGAAGTAGGATTACTGCTATAAGGTCTGTCTTCAATATACATTTTTGATGAACTGTTTTCTGTACTGTTAAGCTGGAATCTAAACAGCCTTTGTTGGGGAAAGGGCCAAGCCCCGCTCAGGACTTATTTTCTGTTGTATATGCTGAAAAGAAGCTGTTTTGTTTTTGTGTGCTGTATTTTTTTTTTTTGTATCAATCTTTTTTATTGGCATTGTCATTTACAGGTAACTCTCAATGTATTACTTCCTGGTAAAATATTTTATAAATAAATAAATAAATACAGGCATGGTTACATTATGGACAACAACATATAACGTTTTAACTTTGATAACACTGAGTGAATACTGGCCAACATAGTTTTTTCCTTTTTTTGGACGTTGAGGGTAAGGGTAGAGGGGAGGGGGAAGTGTGGGGGGGCGGGGTATGGGGGGGTAGACAAACAAAAAAGGGGGGGAGGGAGGTCCCCCTTAGTTCATCTCCTCGTTCCGGTTTTTCACCTTATCCCGTTATCTCAGGCCCTGGGGGCCTATCCATGGATCCCATGTGTTCCAGAACTGCGGCATTTTTTTGTGTAACATGGCAGTTCGTTTTTCCATTGACATTACCTAGTCCACCCATCTTATGACCGTGTTTCTTGCAGGAGCTTTGACCTGCTTCCAGGCTGCTGCTATTGAGCATCTGGCCGCCGTCAATATTGCAGAGACTAGTCTACTCATTGGAGGGGGTAGGTCGTCGAACGGTTTACTCAGCACCAGGGACAGTGGATCCAGGGGGAGAGGGATCCCGTTGTCTCATAGAGCAGCGTCTGAATCTTTACCCATAACCTCTGAATCTCCGGACACGACCACCAAATATGGGCCATGTCTCCCTTTTGACCACATCCTCTCCAGCACATGTCTGGTGTGCCGGGGAAGATCTGGCTCAGTCTAGCCGGGGTCAGGTACCACTGAAATAAAATGTTATAGATATTTTCTTTTGTTACTGTACAGATTGAGGTTTTAGCCGCCATCTCCCAGATATCCTCCAAGTCCTCTTTGTCAATTTGTATGTTTAGGTCCGCAGACCATTTTTGCATGTAGTGGTGGGTCGGGGATTCTGCTGCTGAGTCTATCCCCCTATAAATCTCAGAGATTATGCCTCGTTGATACCTGTCTATACTGCATAGTGTTTCGAATCTGGTGGGTGGGGGAAATTTGGAGTTCTGAGCGAGAGACATCAGAAAATGTCTAATTTGTAGGTATTTGAATAGATGGAGGTGTTGTGATTGGTACTTGTATCGTACTTCTTTGAAGGTTAAGATCTCTCCATTTTTCAGCAGATCGGCCACCAGCCTTATTCCAAGACCCTGAAATTGGTCAAATTGCTGTTTGGAGCACCCGGGCGGGAAGTTCGGGTTGCCAAAGATGGGGGTGATTTGTGACGGGGTGTTTAGCAGGCCATATTTCCCTTTGCTTTTTGTCCAAGTATCCCACGTGCATCTCATTGCTTCTAGCTCAAACCTTCTCTGTCCTCCCTCTTTTTCTCCTTGGGACCACATGAGGACCTGAAGTGTGGATGGGGCTGCGTAATGTGGTTCTATCTCGAGCCAGCGGGCCGATGCCGGGTCGCAATTCCAAACTACAGCTTGCTTCAGCTGGGCTGCGAGATAGTACCTGACCACATTGGGGACCCCCAGACCTCCTCTTGATTTTGGTGATAGCATGACCGATCTAGGGACCCTCAGTCTCTTATCATTCCAAATAAATTGGAACATTAGGGCCTGTATATTTTTCATGGCTGCTAGTGGGACAACTACGGGGAGTGTTTGAAAGAATTACAGCAGCCTTGGGAGAATATTCATTTTGAGGGAGACTATTCTCCCGAACCATGATATTTGGAGTTTTTTCCAAGACTCTAAGTCTTTTTTAATCTGGTCAAATAGTGGGGGATAATTGTGTTGATAGAGGGATCTGTGGGAGCTCGAGATTCTTATACCGAGGTATATGATATATGTGGTGCTCCACTTATATTTATAATTGGATTGCAATAGCTTCCACGTTGTGTCAGCAAGGGATATGTTCAGCGCTTCTGATTTGTCTATGTTTATTTTATAGTCAGACACAGCGCCAAACTGGTGGAGTACCTTTTGCAGGTTAGGTAGGGAGATGTTGGGGTCAACAAGGGTCAGGATCACATTGTCCGCGAATAGGGAGATTTTGTATTCTTTTTCAGAGATCGAAATCCCCTTAATGCTCTTTTCTTCTCTAATTTTGTTTGCCAAAGGTTCAATTGTTAGGGCAAATAGGAGTGGGGATAGCGGGCAGCCTGTCCGGTCCCATTTCTGATAGTAATTGGTTCTGATGGGCCTCCTGAGATTTTTACATGTGCTGCGGGATTTTGGTAGAGGGCTCTAACACCCTCCAAATAGGGACCACTAAACCCAAACTTCAGCATTGTTTGATCTAGGAAGGACCATTTGATCCTGTCGAACGCTTTTTCTGCGTCGAGGCTCAGGATCATTGCTTTGGTACCTGTGAGATGCACGTGGTCAATGATGTCCACTATTTTGCGGGTGTTGTCGGAGGCCTGTTTTCCAGACACAAAACCTACTTGATCTGTATTAATGAGTCGGGGGAGAATCGGGTTGAGCCTGCTTGCCAATATCTTGCTGTAAATTTTGAGATCTGAGTTCAGTAGGGATATTGGCTTATAGTTCCCACAGAGTAGTGGATCTCTATCCTCTTTGTGGATTATAGCCAAATTTGCTGCAATGATGGTAGCGGGGATTGGCTCTCCTTGTAGGAAGGAGTTGAACATGTCGAGCAGGTAAGGGGACAGAGTCAGCATGAATGTCTTATAAAAGGTGTTAGAGAATCCGTCTGGGCCTGGTGTTTTTGCTGGTTTTAGGGAGCTTATGGCTTCGGTTAGTTCCTCAAGGGGGATGTTTCTGTTTAGTTTTTCTAATTCAGCCTTTGAGAGGGAGGGGAGGTTACACTGCTCAAGGTATCTTGAGATCGCCCCTAAGGGGGTCTGGCTTTGGCCTGGTGGGTGTAGGTTATACAAGTCTGAGTAGTAATCAGCAAATTCTTGTGCTATTTCCTTCTCTACATATATTATTCTCCCTGTTTTTGTGCGGATTTTAGAGATCTGGGATTTGACCCGGATGCCTCTTAATTCTGTGGCTAAAAGTTTGTCGGCTTTGTTTCCTTTGTCAAATAATTTTTGTTTTGTCCACCTCAGGGCTCTTTCTACTTCTTCTTGTTGTGTTTGTTTGAGGGCTGCTCGTGTTTGGTTTAACTGCTTTAGTATCTTTTTGGATGCTGTCGCTTTATGTTGCTGCTCTTGTTGCGTGATTTTATCTGTCAGTTCTTTTTGGAGTTCAATTTTTTGTTTTTTCTTATAGGCTGAAATCGAGATTAAGTCTCCTCTAATTGAGGCCTTATGTGCCTCCCATAGCATAGCCGGGGCCGAAACAGTACCCGCGTTGATTTGGAAGAAGGATGAGAGTTTGTGCCTTATGTTCGTCTCTGTCTCTGGGCAGTTGAGAAGGGAGTCATTCAACTTCCATTTATAGGGATTGTTTTTAACAAATGGTAGGGAGAGAGTGAGTTCCACCGGGGCATGGTCAGACCAAGTAATTGGGCCAATATTGGAGTGGGAGGAAGCCTGGACTATGTTATTGGTACCGAGAAAGTAGTTGATTCTCGAATAGGACTGATGAGGGGTGGAGAAGAAGGTGTAATCCCGTTGACCCTGGTGCTGAGCTCTCCACACATCGATCAGGGAAAATCCTTCCATTATTTCCCTACATTTTTTTGCTTTTTTTGCGATTGGATGGTGTAAGATGTGCATTGGGTTGCGTTGGGCAGATTCTTTGGGGATTTTGATTTATCTTGTGTGTGTGAGGCGACCATATTGAAGTCTCCTCCTATGATTAAGGAGGAGAGTGCCTGCTGCTCCAGGGAGTCCAATACTTTTTGGAGAAACTGGGTTTGGTTGTCATTAGGGGCGTATAGATTCACCAGTGTTACAGGTGAACCTGCTAGAGTGCCCTGGAGCACCAGGAATCTTCCCTCTGGGTCTGTTTGTGTGTTGGTTAGGGCAAAGGGGACATTGTTCCTTATCAGGATTGCTACCCCTTTTTTTTTACTCAGGGAAGATGCATAGAAAGCCTTAGGGAACAGACTTTTAAATGTATTCGGGGGAACGGGCGAGTTAAAGTGCGTTTCCTGCAGGAATATGATGTCCCCTTTTGTTTTTTTCAATTCCTGGAGCGCTAGTTTCCTTTTTTTAGTTGAGTTAAGTCCCTTTACATTAAGTGTGATTAGTTTTATGTCTGTCATTTTATGGTATGTGTGTTTTTCAGAGCATTGGGCTCCGAGGCCCTTAATATTCCCATAGCAAGGGCTTGGGCTTTTGAGGTCAAGGGAAGGCTGTCCATCGGGACCGGCGCATCTATATGCCTTGTGAGCATTGGGTGGATTTGTCTAGGCGGTGGAGGGGGTGGGGGGGGGGGCCCAGGGGGGGTGGGGTGGGGAGACACAATAGGAAGGGTGGGGGTCGTCGGGCCATTAGGTGGCCCTAGAAAGTTAATCTCTCTCATGTGGGCGAGAGAGGTGGGGGGTTCAGTACTCCTAGAGATCCTTCCAGTACACAGAACACGGTCGGAGACCGGAGAGAGGGTCCCACACCCTCTGTGAATAAGCTTACATAAAACCACTTCTGGAATCACTTAGTGTGGCGTCCTTTAAACATATCAGAACAACATCACATAAACATTAACTTTTGGAGGATGCGAAACCTGTATAAAACATGCATTTTGACAGCAAACATTTATGGAGTCTATATTGCCATATTGTGGATGTACCCTCCTTATCAACTCGCCTTATCATTGCAGTGGGCCTGTTGTTAGTGCATTTCTATCTATTTTATGTCTTTCCCTATTCGGTTTGCGAGGTGCTTCGGTCCTCTCATGTTGGGGGTGGGGGGGGGTGGTTGGGGGATTTGCAGGTGGGGATGGGAGGGGGAGGAGCGGGACGGAGCAGGGAGATGACAGGGGGGGAGGGGTAGGGGGGGGGAGTTCTTGTGTGCCGGGAGTGAACGTGTATCTGACATGTCTTGGCTGCACCGCAATTCTGCACTGATTTGACAAATCCTAGTATCTACTTATCAACACTGTTTCTGACCTCTGACACGATATCTATGTAGCCCTTTTTCTGAACCCTCCCAAAGGAACTACTGGTCACTGTACAACACCTGTGGCTCCAGGAGATCTGAGCCTCCGCTAGCTGGGAGCCTGGGGTAACACTCATACACTTACTTAGCGCAGCGCCTCCACTTACCCAGGATTCCCGTGATGTGAGATTCCCCTGGGCAAGAAACATACAACACCATATGATTGTAACTGGTTTTACTAATAATAATGCACGGTAGCAATAACACATGTACACTTATACTCTAACGGTATAACCTTAACGCGTAACCTTAGTGGCTCGGCCACTCTCATCAGGAGCAACGTCTCCGTCCCCTCACCGCGTGCCCCACACACCGTGTCCATATATATTAAAGTGATGGTATAGGCTCAGTCTTGTAACCACTCGCTCAGTGTTCCTACAAAGAGTTTAGCCTAAGGCGGGATCAGCGCCTGTTGACCGGTGTTGGTGCACTTGATGTTATAGTACCTTCTGGTCACGGCGGTGACCGGCAACAACTTCACAAAGGGTCAGACGACTCCAACACGTAGCCTCCAGATATCACAGTGTCCAGCCGTCTGGTCCCAGATGACTGTAACCGCCGCAACTCTGTGCTTGGCCCCTTCGTCCCTAGCTTCCTGCACAGTAAGGGGTGATGCTCTCTCTCACTATAGGCCGTCCCTGCAGCACAGCAACCTATGGTGACTTCAGGGAATACTCCTAGGGCCTGTGGGGTAGCCTGTCCTATGCAGGTGGGTCACTGACCCCCTGCACCCACACTACCTCTCTCTTCACCACCCGGGTCCCCTCTGACTACTTCTCCCTAACCTCTGCAGCAAACGCACTGCACTCACTCTGAACCTGCAGCAACCCACTGCACTCACTCTGAACCTGCAGCAACCCACTGCACTCACACGGTACCTGCAGCAACCGCACTGCACACACACTGAACCTGCAGCAACCCACTGCACTCACACGGTACCTGCAGCAACTGCACTGCACACACACTCTGTGCCTACTTGTCAGCGCTCACAGTACTACCAGCCGTGACACTGACAAGACTGCACACTCACTCCTAAGGGCAGGTTCCCTAACCTAGGGGCTGTCCCTCAGTACCTACCCCCTGCCCTGGTGGGGATTGGGGCCTGCCTGGGATCTGGGGAACTACCTTTCCTGGTGTAGGAGCCACTTGCTCCCTACAACCTTCCTTCCCCTTCCTGCTCCCAGCTCCAACTGCCAAACGTGGTCCCCACAACATTGTAGCCTTCCTCCACAGGAGAAGCTGCAAAACCCTATTTGCTGGCTGGCTGCACGTGATGTGGGTGAAAGGGCAATCCCCAGAGGCTGCTGGGAATTGTAGTCCTCTCAGGACCTCTTTAGCATTGGGACTGCGTGCGCTACCCTTACTGCGCCTGCGCGATCCTGTAAGGGCTATCACGGTGGTTCTACGCATGGGCGACCTCACGCCAACCTTAACATTGCTGCCGGCACTCCTGGCACTGTACAGCGCGTGCGCGACTACACTACGCAACCGCGAGCAGACACAATGGCGGCCCCCGCTAGCCGGGTGCGCCGCAGAGCCTCGGAGCGCTCCCTGCTCTGGCCCCCACCTTCGCGTTGTGCCGACGGATCCGTCGCTGCCTCCGGCGGCACCCGCGACCGCTCAGCACACACGGAGGGGGGTCTCTGGGGCTGAAATAAGACCGGGGCTACATCTATAACATCAGACATTTTCACATAACGTTTGTGTGTCCCCCTAGGCTGAGACTTGGGTCTCTTATTATGGGGGGGGGAAGGGGAGGAGGGGGGGCAAGGGGGAGGGGGGGATTATGGAGGGGGGGAAGCGGGGAGGGGCGAGAGGGGAGGGGGGGAGCCTCTGAGCAGGGGGTGGATGCTTATCTGGCATGTCTTAGCTAACAACCCATATCCCCCCTCCTGACCCCCACCTACCACCCCCTTCACTCACCCTACCCCCCCCAACCTGCCCGCTCTCAAACCCGTCCCTCCCCCCCCCACCTTATTGTCAAGATATAAGCAACAGCCGAAAGAAAAATGCAAATACTGTATGAAAAATGCCAAGTGATCCTGTCAGGAATAGCGGCGATAAGTAGACATTAGCAAATGTTAAGTCAGCTCACGTTGGCTGTCTAAATAAGATAAGAAAGAGATGCATTCATCTTCCGCACAGCAACCACTGCTCACTCTAATGGAAAACACCACAAATTTACAACTTGCAAACAACTACCCAAATTTCTACTCATACTATTACTCTCTCTAGTAGGTGATATTGAAACTAACCCAGGTCCTCCCAGTTCAACTCTGTCCCATGCCCCTGAGAATTCCACCTTTAAATTCCAAAAAGGGCTATCTGTCGCCCATATTAACATCCGGAGCCTGCTGCCCAAACTGGATGAACAAAGGGCATGGTGCCTTATGCATAAACCCAAAGCCATCGTTCTTACAGAAACATGGCTATCCCCTAAAACCCCTGATGCAAATATCGCCATTCAGGGATACTCCATTTTTAGGAGAGATAGGTCAAAGAGAGGAGGAGGGGTGTTATTTTATATTGCAGACACATTACAATTTAGTGAATAGAAAAAAGGGAAATAGTGCGCAATCTAATTTTAAACGTGACGTGATAAGTGAGAATATATGAAATAAATAACTTAACCTAAGATTGAGCGTCTGCAGCTGTGATGGAAGGTGGGGGGGCTCAGGAACCCCCTGGAACTAGCAAATGGATACAAAAAAGAGACACAGCGCACAACGCTCATAGTGCATTACAAAATATTATTGACATGAATAATAAATGGTGAGTAATGTGCGTACATCAAATAAATTAATAACAAGCAGTTTCGGGATATTTTACCCAACGCCTCCGGAGACCAGGATATATGTCTTTGCAGGGGTGATACTGCTGTCCTCGATGGTGCAGGGTCCTATTGAAATGTGTGCACAACCTCTGCTTGATCTTGCTCCCCTGAGCACAGGCAGGCTGGGAGTTGCTGATTCCTGCAGTGTTTCAGCAGGGCAGTTTTAGACATCAGCTGTGCGCCAAAACTCTCCTCCGTGTGGATCACTTCCTGGATCGTGACGTCACCGCAGGGATTCGGCGCCGCTCAGCAACAGTCAAAATCGCGCAGTAGGGTGCCAGTATGGGGCTAGAGCACTAGTACAAGCTGTCCTACGCGTTTCGAAACGGAACGTTTCTTCTTCAGGGACTAATACAATTTACACTGTTAAATTGCCCACCAAGTCCACCCTCTTTTGAAACTCTAGTTGGCAAAATCTGCCTCCCCTTTTCTAAGCCCATCTTGCTTGCTGGCATCTACCGCCCCCCTAAAGCCCCTCTACAATCCTTGACTGATATCACCCAATTTCTTGGCTCCATTTCCTCTCTGAATGAGAAGAGTGAGCTGCTAGTTCTTGGGGATTTCAACTTCAATTGGCTTGACCCTAAAAACCACAAAATCCAGATACAACTCAAGTCACTTAACCTATTGCAACTCATTTCCCAACCCACACGGATAACCCTGAAACCGCATAACCATTCCTTGCTAGACTGGATTCTCTCCTCAAACCCCAGCAGAATCCAATCCTCTGGCATCCTTCCTGAGATTTTCAGTGACCATGCAATAGTGTACTGTGTAAGGAAAATTAAACCGCCCCATTCAAGCCCTAAAGTTCTCCTCACTAGAACATTTAAAAACTTTAACCCACAACAGTTTCTGGATGACCTTACCAACTGCCCATGGCACAGAATCGATTTAATTCCCGACCCCGATTCTGCGCTCGACTATTTCCAATCCGAGTTCTTAAACTCTGCGATACCTATGCTCCACTACGCAAAATAGGGGTACGGGGGGCCCACCTTCCATGGGTTACACCTGACCTTATAGCACTCTACCAGTTCAGGGATGCCTTGTGGAAAAGCTACAAAGTAACTGGCACTACCAAGGATCTCAATCACTACAGATGCATGCGGAACATGTGCACAAGGCAAACAAGGTATGCAAAAGCACAATATTACTCTGACAATCTCCACCAGAATACATCAAACCCAGCTAACTTCTGGAAGGTTATCAACAATATATTCCAGCCTCCTAACCATCAACAACCAAGTAATATCACTAAGGGGGATATTACTCTGACAAACCCCACTGACATTGCAAATGCATTCAATGATTACTTTGTGGGGTGTGCCACTAACTTATTAGCGAAACGCAGCACAAACCCCAAACATGAATCTCATCCTGGGAGTATCCCTACAGTCCCACCCCCTCCCAACACTGCCCACAATTTTCAATTTAGCCCAGTATCTGAAGAGGAGATTACACAAGCGCTCCTCAAACTAAAACTAAGCAGCCAATGTGGACCCGACTTACTACAATCTAGGTTCCTACGACTTGGTGCCCCAGCCATTGCCAAACCAATTGCGTCCATAGTCAACTCTATCCTGTCTGCAGGCCATATCCCTAAGACCTGGAAAACTGCCAGAGTTGTCCCAATCTTCAAAAGTGGGGACAAAAACACTGTCTCAAACTACAGGCCAATCTCACTTCTCCCAATTCTATCCAAAGTTATGGAAAATGTGTCCACTCCCAATTAAGCGATTTCTTCACCAAGACAAATTTCCCTAGCCAATTCCAGTCTGGGTTTCGTCCCAAACACTCCACCGTAACTACCCTGCTAAAAGTTTGCAATGAAATCCAGTGTGGAATGGAACGGCGACAACTCACTGGTGCAGTATTCCTAGATTTTGCAAAGGCTTTTGACACAGTTGATCAGGTTATCCTGCTTAACAAACTCCAGAGCTCTGGAATAGGGAAACATACTTTAAACTGGTTTCAGTCCTACCTATCAGGAAGATCCCAACATGTGTCCATCTCAGGCTCTAACTCCAACCCCCTGGATATCACCTGTGGTGTCCTGCAAGGCTCTGTTCTGGGGCCCCTACTCTTCTCAGTGTTCATTAATGATCTTCCCACAGCTTGTAAGGAAGCCTCAATACACATGTATGCAGATGACACAATCCTATATGCACACAGCCATAGCCTCTCTGACCTTCAACACATACTTCAGTCTGACTTTTTGAGACTCGAAAACTGGATTTCCCAAAACAAACTGTTTTTAAACACTGACAAGACTGTAACAATGGTATTTGGGACCAAGACTAAATTTGTAAAGCTTCCAGTGACTGAGCTCCTGATTAGAACCAACGCTAACACCACCCTAACACCTGTCACTAGTTTTAAATACCTGGGCTTATGGTTTGACTCCCACTTAACATTCGGGATGCACATTGATACCCTGACAACCAAGACCTATGCCAAACTAGGGGTACTTTACAGGAACAAATCCTCCCTAAGTCTCCTGGTCAGAAAGCGTATTGCACAGCAGATGCTAATGCCAATTATTGACTATGGAGACATAGTATATGGCTCGGCTCCTCAAACCCACCTTAGCAAACTTGACACCCTCTACAATTCAATTTGTCGTTTTGTTCTCCAATGCAACTACAACACACATCACTGCGAAATGCTCAAAGAACTAGATTGGTCATCACTAGAGTCTAGGCGCAAAGTTCACCTTTCCTGTCTCACCCTCAAATACTTTCTGGGCAAGCTACCCAGCTACCTGAACAAGCTCCTCACCCCTACCACATGCAGCACCTATCACCTGAGATCAGACTCCAAAAGACTATTCATGGTCCCAAGACTCAACAAAGTATCCGGACGTTCCTCCTTCTCCTTCCATGCACCCTAAAACTGGAACAACCTCCCAGAGACTCTCATATCCACCACCAGCTTAAGTTCTTTCAAATCTAAGGCTGTCTCACACTTTAATCTGGTCTATTACTGTTTCATACGCTCATAATATATATTTTCTATAACTGTGCACGCAATGTCTTGTATATAATGTATACCTTGTTCATTTATGTAACTGTACTTGTAACCATGTATTATTTGTTTTACTCTATGCCCAGGACATACTTGAAAACGAGAGGTAACTCTCAATGTATTACTTCCTGGTAAAATATTTTATAAATAAATAAATTAAGTCCCACAAACATGGTGTGAGTGTTATTTGGGGCAGGCAGAATGCAGGGTCAGGGTTCTGATGAAGCACTTTGCAGCTCTGCTCAGCTCAGTGTCAGACCCCGGGGGGGCTCTGTGTGAGGGAGGAGGGGGGGGGGCTCTGCGGGGGGCACTTATTATTAACATGGAAAATAAATTAAATGATAACATCAGGACAATCTGCATTTCAAAGTCGAGAGAGAGAGACACAGAGAGAGACAGAGAGAAGTATGTATGTATGTATGTATTACAGCCCCAGGGGTTATGTCACATCAACATTGGCCAAAAGGGAGGAACTGAAGCAGCTTTACTGAGATATATTAAGGAACAAGAGGAGTATACACATCTACATGCAGCAGAAACTATCTTTCCCTAGCACAGTGCCTGGGAAATGTTACTGTCTTGTTTCTAATCTGCACAGTATGTGACACGTGATCCGTTTTGAAGTCTAAAAACTACAACTCCCATGATCCCCTTAGTGTGAGCATGCGCAGTAGGACACAGAGCTGTGACCTGGATGTAGTCAGTGTCTCCACTTCCGGGAAAGTGAAACTGAGACTGCAGCAGAGAGAGATCAGAACACACCCGCCTGTGGTACGGAGTGGGGGGGTATATCTGTACAGGGCTTGCGCATTTTGCCCGCTGTATCTTGCGACTGTCTCCTCTGCAGCTCCTGACGCTGCGTTGCCATGACACACGCACACATACACGTGTGTATATATACACACCTCCTTTTTTACTCCCCCCCGCTCAGTTTTTAACACCTCCCCCCAGTGATTTAGCGTAGGTACGTGTACATATATGTGTGCATAAGATACCAGCGGCGTCTCCCGCCATTTTCCTGCTTCTCCCCTGCCATGACACACACACACAAACCCCCTGCTCCGTGTCCAGACACAATCACACATATACAGAGACACACAATACTGTGACCAGGTGATGCTGCT
This sequence comes from Ascaphus truei, assembly GCF_040206685.1. Lineage (NCBI taxonomy): Eukaryota > Metazoa > Chordata > Amphibia > Anura > Ascaphidae > Ascaphus > Ascaphus truei. Next base: position 39,230,029 of record NC_134497.1, on the reverse strand, counting down.
GGAGAAGCCCTATGAGACAGGACCAGGGCTCGGGAGCGAGCACACGTCAGGGGAACGCATATGAATATAAATGTGTGCTCCTCTGACTGCATTACACAGGGATTTAGTGACCCCTAGAGCCGAATCTTCGCCGATTGATCACAGGAGAACAGATTGATCGGCAATTTAGCTAATCACTTGTCCGTGTTTGGATTGAATTGATGCGCATATGGAAGGGGACATTTTTGAAGTGAAACTTCTTAGCAGCACATGCCACAGAAACAGTTGGCTGGCAGTAAATTGCCCTGAAGGTGAGGGAAGTGCAGTGCAGGAAGTGATGTCACTGCTGGCAGAAGAAGCGACGTAAGTGCTGCCAGCTCCCAGCAGTTACTGGAGAGGACAAACAAACACACACCATGCCCCGGGCCCCCGATATCTCCTGCTCTTCGGACGGGAGCTGCACCGTGTCGCTGGGGGAAGAGAGTGGGGTGTCTGCTCTGGGCTGGGGGTCTGCTCGTGCCCGGTAGCGAGGAGGAAGGTGGCGTGCGCACACACTCTACCCCCCTGCACAGAGCACTCTATCTTCTCTTTAGCCGGGAGATGTGCTGCCTGCCCGCAGAGCTGGAGCAAACCCTCCACTCCAGCGCCACAGTTGGAGGACGCACACTGACGCGCGTAGACACAGTAACACGCACACTGACTGAGGCGCATGCACAGTGGCGTGCACACACTGACGCACACACACACTGACACGCACACTTACTGGTGCGCACAGTGACGCACAATCGAGGAATTCACAGTTAATATAAATTAAAGCAAATAGCTAAAACAAATGTTCTACTGTAAGTCAAACTTCTTTTGTGTTTTGATTTTTAATTAAAAACATCGCCATCACAAATACAATTTCTGTGATAAAACACAAAAATTTCACTTAAAATGCGCGTGCTTGGCACACAGGTTTTTTTTTTTTTTTTTAACTGCTGCTTTAAATCCAACCTAGCGGCGGGAAAACATGAAATCTCTTTGAGTACATGACTTCCCTGAAAAGGATGAAATCACCATTTAACCCTTTGGGCGCCCTTTTGATGTAGATGCTATGTCACTGCGTCTGGCCCCATGATGTAATAGCTACGTCATAGTAATCCTGCTGGGTTTCCTAGGGGAGATGACATTCTGTGCTCCTGTGCAGGGCAGGACAGATCTATCACTACGTGGGATAGAAGGGAGGGGGTCTCCCCGGCCGTTCTGTCATCAGTGAGGGAGCGATCACGTGACCCCTCCGTCACTCAAAGGGTTAAAATAACTGTTTTACTTATTTGTGTATTGTGAAAGAAATCCTGTTCTGTATTTCTCCAGGAACATTTGTGTGTTTGATTAATGAGGACATTATAATTTATTTATTTATTTATTTATAAAATATTTTACCAGGAAGTAATACATTGAGAGTTACCTCTCGTTTTCAAGTATGTCCTGGGCACAGAGTAAAACAAATAATACATGGTTACAAGTACAGTTACATAAATGAACAAGGTATACATTATATACAAGACGTTGCGTGCACAGTTATAGAAAATATATATTATGAGCGTATGAAACAGTTACAGACCAGATTAAAGTGTGAGACAGCCTTAGATTTGAAAGAACTTAAGCTGGTGGTGGATATGAGAGTCTCTGGTAGGTTGTTCCAGTTTTGGGGTGCACGGAAGGAGAAGGAGGAACGTCCGGATACTTTGTTGAGTCTTGGGACCATGAATAGTCTTTTGGAGTCTGATCTCAGGTGATAGGTGCTGCATGTGGTAGGGGTGAGGAGCTTGTTCAGGTAGCTGGGTAGCTTGCCCAGAAAGTATTTGAGGGTGAGACAGGAAAGGTGAACTTTGCGTCTAGACTCTAGTGATGACCAATCTAGTTCTTTGAGCATTTCGCAGTGATGTGTGTTGTAGTTGCATTGGAGAACAAAACGACAAATTGAATTGTAGAGGGTGTCAAGTTTGCTAAGGTGGGTTTGAGGAGCCGAGCAATATACTATGTCTCCATAGTCAATAATTGGCATTAGCATCTGCTGTGCAATACGCTTTCTGACCAGGAGACTTAGGGAGGATTTGTTCCTGTAAAGTACCCCTAGTTTGGCATAGGTCTTGGTTGTCAGGGTATCAATGTGCATCCCGAATGTTAAGTGGGAGTCAAACCATAAGCCCAGGTATTTAAAACTAGTGACAGGTGTTAGGGTGGTGGTAGCGTTGGTTCTAATCAGGAGCTCAGTCACTGGAAGCTTTACATATTTAGTCTTGGTCCCAAATACCATTGTTACAGTCTTGTCAGTGTTTGAAAACAGTTTGTTTTGGGAAATCCAGTTTTCGAGTCTCAAAAAGTCAGACTGAAGTATGTGTTGAAGGTCAGAGAGGCTATGGCTGTGTGCATACAGGATTGTGTCATCTGCATACATGTGTATTGAGGCTTCCTTACAAGCTGTGGGAAGATCATTAATGAACACTGAGAAGAGTAGGGGCCCCAGAACAGAGCCTTGCGGTACACCACAGGTGATATCCAGGGGGTTGGAGTTAGAGCCTGAGATGGACACATGTTGGGATCTTCCTGATAGGTAGGACTGAAACCAGTTTAAAGCATGTTTCCCTATTCCAGAGCTCTGGAGTTTGTTAAGCAGGATAACATGATCAACTGTGTCAAAAGCCTTTGCAAAATCTAGGAATACTGCCCCAGTGAGTTGTCCCCGTTCCATTCCACACTGGATTTCATTGCAAACTTTTAGCAGGGTAGTTACGGTGGAGTGTTTGGGACGAAACCCAGACTGGAATTGGCTAGGGAAATTTGTCTTGGTGTAGAAATCGCTTAGTTGGGAGTGGACACATTTTTCCATAACTTTGGATAGAATTGGGAGAAGTGAGATTGGCCTGTAGTTTGAGACAGTGTTTTTGTCCCCACTTTTGAAGATTGGGACAACTCTGGCAGTTTTCCAGGTCTTAGGGATATGGCCTGCAGACAGGATAGAGTTGACTATGGACGCAATTGGTTTGGCAATGGCTGGGGCACCAAGTCGTAGGAACCTAGATTGTAGTAAGTCGGGTCCACATTGGCTGCTTAGTTTTAGTTTGAGGAGCGCTTGTGTAATCTCTTCAGATACTGGGCTAAATTGAAAATTGTGGGCAGTGTTGGGAGGGGGTGGGACTGTAGGGATACTCCCAGGATGAGATTCATGTTTGGGGTTTGTGCTGCGTTTCGCTAATAAGTTAGTGGCACACCCCACAAAGTAATCATTGAATGCATTTGCAATGTCAGTGGGGTTTGTCAGAGTAATATCCCCCTTAGTGATATTACTTGGTTGTTGATGGTTAGGAGCCTGGAATATATTGTTGATAACCTTCCAGAAGTTACCTGGGTTTGATGTATTTTGGTGGAGATTGTCAGAGTAATATTGTGCTTTTGCATACCTTGTTTGCCTTGTGCACACGTTCCGCAGGCATCTGTAGTGATTGAGATCCTTGGTAGTGCCAGTTACTTTGTAGCTTTTCCACAAGGCATCCCTGAACTGGTAGAGTGCTATAAGGTCAGGTATAACCCATGGAAGGTGGGCACCCCGTACCCTTATTCTGCGTAGTGGAGCATGGGTATCGCAGAGTTTTAAGAACTCGGATTGGAAATAGTCGAGCGCAGAATCAGGGTCGGGAATTAAATCGATTCTGTGCCATGGGCAGTTGGTAAGGTCACCCAGAAACTGTTGTGGGTTAAAGTTTTTAAATGTTCTAGTGAGGAGAACTTTAGGGCTTGAATGGGGCGGTTTAATTTTCCTTACACAGTACACTATTGCATGGTCACTGAAAATATCAGGAAGGATGCCAGAGGATTGGATTCTGCTGGGGTTTGAGGAGAGAATCCAGTCTAGCAAGGAATGGTTATGCGACTTCAGGTTTATTCGTGTGGGTTGGGAAATGAGTTGCGATAGGTTAAGTGACTTGAGTTGTATCTGGATTTTGTGGTTTTTAGGGTCAAGCCAATTGAAGTTGAAATCCCCTAGAACTAGCAGCTCACTCTACAGTCAAGGATTGTAGGGGGGCGGTAGATGCCAGCAAGCAAGATGGGCTTAGAAAAGGGGAGGCAGATTTTGCCAACTAGAGTTTCAAAAGAGGGTGGACTTGGTGGGCAATTTAACAGTGTAAATTGTAATGTGTCTGCAATATAAAATAACACCCCTCCTCCTCTCTTTGACCTATCTCTCCTAAAAATGGAGTATCCCTGAATGGCGATATTTGCATCAGGGGTTTTAGGGGATAGCCATGTTTCTGTAAGAACGATGGCTTTGGGTTTATGCATAAGGCACCATGCCCTTTGTTCATCCAGTTTGGGCAGCAGGCTCCGGATGTTTATATGGGCGACAGATAGGCCTTTTTGGAATTTAAAGGTGGAATTCTCAGGGGCATGGGACAGAGCTGAAATGGGAGGACCTGGGTTAGTTTCAACATCACCTGCTAGAGAGAGTAATAGTATGAGTAGAAATTTGGGTAGTTGTTTGCAAGTTGTAAATTTGTGGTGTTTTCCATTAGAGTGAGCAGTGGTTGGTGTGCTGATTTTTAGAGTTCTCCACCAACATTCAGTAGATAGTGCAAGGCTTTTGAGTAGTCCAGGGTGTATGGTGATGTTGGGTGTGGACCAGGATGGAGGAGTTTGTATTGGATAGAGGGAGTAACATCTCCATGAGGCCAGGAGAAAGAAAAAAGTTAGAAGACATAGCAGGTTCATGATGCTAGAGGTAGGCAGTGCTGCAAGGAGCTGTTGTGAGCAGAGTGAGTGTGAGCAGACTAAACAGCAGGGGTGAGCCTGTACCTTGTCAAGTGTTTTGCTGCATTGCAATGCTAGGGTCAATTCAGGGTTTCAGTGTTTTGTGCAGTCAGTTTTGGGAGAGGCTGCAGTGAAAGAATTTGTAAAGGGATGGGGGGTTAAAATATGCAGGTTAGCAAGCATGGGATCATAGTGTGATCTGAATAGCTTACCGTTTGTTGTCTTGAGTAAAAGAGTGTGCAGTAGATCCAGTCCCCAGTCACCTCTAGTCAAACTATAGTCTAACTGTATTTATCACTTAAAAACCTCACTTTAAATGCCTCACTGCCTAATGCAGTTCCTGCCCAATGCAACGAAGGTGTTAGTATTATACACAAAATTTTTTTTACATGACCCTCCCCCTCCCCAATCAGTCAGCTTGTTCCATTTGGTCAATTAACAGCACAGAGTTAAGAGGGGAAAAAAAAAAAAAAAAACTTTTTAAATTCAAACATACTAACATATATCAATTCAACAAGGCCAGATTCAGTCTTATACAGAGGGTTTCAACATCAGGAACATACCTGTGAAGAGAATGCAATTAGATCCATGTCATATCAGCTGAGGTTATTGGTTATTGGTCTTGCATGAAGAAAGTGAGTATATTAACTATATATATATATTAACTGTAGTCTAACTGTTTTTATCACTTAAAAACCTCACTTTAAATGCCTCACTTTGTTTTCTATGGAAATTTTATGTTTTTTTTGTTTGCTAAACTGGCTTTTTAACTTGACAATTGGCTACATTTAACCTATTAAATATGTCGTTGTTGTTGGTTCACGTTCTTCCTAGGAGGGACTGTCCCTTTAAATACCATTTTCCTACTCTGCTTCAGTTTAAATGAATCCTGAGATTACAAACCCATAAGAGTTTGTACAATCAGCCTTTTCTCCTTGCTAGCTATCCTAAGCACTCCCCCCACACAAGTCTTTCCCCGTCATGGCCACATTTTTAGAAGCCTTATTTAACCAGAGGCAGCCGTTGACATTATGGATAACTTTGGTTGCTGTCACCTACACTACTTTGCCTAGTTTACTGGGCAGCTAATGCCAAATCTATATTCTCTAGACTATTACTGTGACCATTACCATCACTTATTGTCTTTCCAAATCCTTGCAAAACCTCCCGAAACTACTGAAGAAACAGAAATATGAATTTAATTTGACCCCCAAACATATTGTTAAATTGTTTCCCCAATACCTCCAAGGGAAGAGTTACCCGTCTCACATGGTTTCTCTTACTGTGTTTCTATTGCTGTTGTTCTGTATCCGTATGTAAAAGCAGGGCACTACGGATTTATGTTAATGCTGATTTATTGCCAATAGATCGACGTTTCGGCCACACCAGGCCTTTTTCAAGAGTAAATGGCATAAAGTAAAAAGTCCAAAATGTCCGAATAATTAGACCCATCACTAGGTGTCCCTCGTTGATCCTCAGTGTGGTCACCATCCAGCGCCGTTCGTCTCCTTCTGTTTGCCACGTCACTCCGGTCACGTGGCAGCGTCATCAGGGATCCTTCCTAGGGCTCCGTCCTAACCTCAAGTGTTTCCCTGCAGACTTTGCATGTTCCCGCAATGTTCTCGCGAGTGCGTGCCGGGCGTGCTGCTCCCTCTGTTGCCTAGTGATCCGATGTATTGAGGTAAATTTGCATATTCTCGTGACGCTCTCGCTAGTATGTAACGTCACCACATCCGGCATCCATGCCCAGCATCCCGATTCCTCTGTATTCTTCTGTTGCCGAGTAACCTGGTCTATGCTGTAAGGCAGGGTTGTGTTAGTCACTTTATACTTATCCTCATACTAAACTGACATATCCTTATAGTTTCACCATCACTGTAGTTCTTCCGCAATTATTAGCATAGAGGCATTTAGGCGATATAGGGATCAACATATACCTTATACCCACAAATGATAAGGTGCTGTATCGCCCTTCCTCCCACACCCTTTATTTGCCTCCCAGGCACTGATCTGAAGGGGTTATTTTTCCTTATTCCCTTTGCCTCCTCTGTTTACAATAAACCAATAAACCACACAGCAGTCTACCTACAGTGGGTTACTGTGCTTCGGTAACAGGTCGGGTGATTTATTAACAAACTGTCAGGAATCGGCGTTCTCCGCGCTCCCCACACAGAGCACTCTCTCCTCTCAGGGAGTCCCTGGACACACAAAACAATCTTACCTTACCGGCCTCCGCGGCTTCCCGCCCCTGCCGCCATCGCGGGATCACTCCCCTCGGCGATTCCTCTGCTCAGCGCCAGGCGCGCCCACGCCCTCCCGCGCACACACCTGCACCATCCACTGGCTCGGTCCACGCGCGTACACGCGTTACGGAGCGCGCTCATTCTGCACACTCTTCTTCCCGTCCCCCGGACCTCAGGCTCCGCCCCCGCACGCCGCACGGGCATACTCAGGTTACCAACAAGACTCGCCTGGCCTGTTGTGCCTGCACGAATCTGCAGTGTCTCCCTGTAGCTCTTCCTGTCCCGCCTCCGTTCTTAATTGGACCTTCCTACTTTATCTAGCTCCTCTGCTCTCAGTCCTTGCTCGACATAGTCTCTGTATGGAAGTACTTCAGGATTCTCTTAGTGTTTTCACAGGTTCTGACACGGCTCGTACGACTACCCCCTCTGGCTCTCGATCTCGGCACTCCTTGGACAACGCTCACTCTGATACTCCTCGAACACGGCTTGGACTACAACCTATCTCCACTCTCCACTCCACTCCTTGACCTCGGCAAGGCATTCTTCACTCTATCTCTACAACCGGTACCGGCAAGTATTGTCTACATTACTACACCTGGCCTGGCAACACTTTATACCACACTCCGGACACGCTCCCTTTGCTGCGGGTGCGTGTATTACCACTTCCCTCTTCAGCTCAGGGGACGGGTCTGGTCTGTGGGCAGCACCGGCGTAACACAAACACCGCTATACACTTGAGTACAGCAGCTTATATATATCAGGTTGCTGTTATTTCTGTGATCAGTGAGGTGACGGGATTTAGACCCCCTATCACAACACAGGCGCGCACACCAGGCTTCAGTGCCTTTGGAGCTGACACTTCTCTTAATCCATACCTAGGGACACTACCTTATGCAAGACATTCCTTGCCCTCTCCACTGGGGATCCCGATGGATCCCTGTGTTATATATACATTAGCTGCCTTTTTGATACTTATCCCCTGCAGCAGTCAACACTGCCTAATCCCTAATGATGGAATAGGGGCTACATACCCCCACTAAGGGATACTTTCTGCAAGGTTATCTTTGCCGGTTTCCTCTTCATATATTTTGAGGTACACCTGCACTCACATTCCACGGTATTAGCAGGCTGGCTTCTGATATCCTAGTCTCCAGCTACTGTACCTATACTACTGGCCATTTAGGCAGTTATTGTACAGCGGTGATTGATATTAGCCCCTTCACTCTAATTATAATTAGGCTGTCATTTACAGAAAGAGATTTTGACTATCTGTCACGGATCTCCCATATGTACTATCAACCTGACTTTTATAGCCATGTTATTTTGACTACAGTTACGTTTAATGCTGTTCTATTTTAAACCCCTATATTTTATATTCATTGATGACAATAAAGAATTTTAATACCAACCATATTACATTTCTGTGACTGAGTGCTCACTCACTAGGTTTTCTTTCTCTTTTGGTTTATTGTGAATGTACCTGACCTAGAGAGCACCTCACCCCTATACCCTTAGCTGTGCGGGGGCACCCCTTTCTCTGTGTGTAGCCTCCTCTGTTTAACAAACACTAGATTCACTAAAGTGCAATAGCCTCACATGCACTTTAACAGCCACTCAGGTAAATAGCAATGAGCATGTGATCACAGCAGTTCTTTGCACCTCTCCCCTCACTCCTGTCTTCTCACAGCCTTGTTCAGCACCATTGCTGCCCGTATGTAGCCTTACACGGCCTGTTCAAACAATTTTCAGACAAATAGGGCTGAGGAGATAATAGGAAAAAGGGCGCAAGTAAAACTTCATGTGCGCTCTCACTTTTTTATTCTTCTGCTTTAATAGTATGATGCCCTCCTTCTCTAAATCAGTGACACCAAGGCCATGCTGCCTTCCTCAGAGATGTGCTTGGCATGATACCTTCTCGTACTGACTCCTTCTAAGCTTTAAACAGCATTTCTGAATTTGACCATATATGTTCATGACCCTGAACTTGAGCATAATGTTACACTTTTCTTACAGGGGCTGGTTCCGTTTTTTTAGTTTTCTTATTCAAGCCCAAACTGACATTGTTACCTCATTAGACTGTGGCTCAAAGCTTTTTTTATAGTCCAGTTTCCAAATCAGTCCAGGGCCTGTTATACGCTCAGGTTGCTAATGGAACACATTCCTGCTACATCACCTTGTTACATCAACCCCACTTTCTGTTTCTGTTTAGTTCCACCGGAAGAAAACTCACCTTTGTGGCACTTTTGTCATCGTGTCGAGGACTTTTTATTTACAACAGTGTTTTTTTCGGGGGGGTTTAAGTGAAAGTTGTCACTGGTGTGGCCTTGTGGCTCCCATTCCTTTCAAACTGTGAGTACATACAAGTGAGCCATCGTATATATACATTGCTCTCCATTAACTTCTGTTCACCTCAAAAACTGTAGACTTGTATCTTTTTTCAGCTATTCCTTTATAAAATAGACATTACTTTGAGACCTCACTAACTGTCCCAATTTTAGGTTTGTAAATTGTGCGAGAAACAAGAAAGAACAAAACCTTGTGACGTTGCAGTACCACGGGGAAATCTACTACAGAACCTGCACAGACCTCCCCCCACACACACGGCTCATGGTTTGGTATGGAGATGAATATGGGAAAGAGCTTGGTATGAAGTGGGGTACATTGTGGAAAAGTAACGCGCCAACACCAGGTAATCAAGAATATGTGTGTTGTGTAGTTTTTACATCTCTATTAAGTTAAATTGCAAATATTGATCTGCATACACCATTACGGGTCAACTAGACCTTAATATCACTAAACCTGACTTGAGTGAAAGGGCCGGATACATCAAGCTGCGGTAAAAATGCTGTATTACCTCCCATAAAAAAGGGCCTTATTATCGTGCTATGAATCAGCGTTGCAGTGCCAAAAATAAAGCACTTGTTATCAGACCCGTTAAAAGCATCAGATCTGATCAAACCAGGCATAATACCTAATTATTTTTTTTTATAACTTTCGTCTTTATTTGGTTTTACAATGCATACATCACCACCCAATAGCGTACATTGATGGGTAACCAAATGCGTCGCTACGAACTTAACGGGTATACAAAATGACAGACATACAAGACGGACGACACCGACGGACAGGATACGACAACATCTGACTTACCCGACTGGGACGAGACACATGTGGGGTACCTGTACGGACAGGCAGGGGAAGGGGGGGGACACCGGACATTTCTTCCATGGGGGGGAGGGACCCTCTCCTGGGTCTGCAACCTAACTTGCTCCTTCTAGCTGTTCGCTGCGCCCTACACTGCCCGTTACTATGTCAGCTGCAGGTCTGCTTTTGCCGAAGGAGAACGCATCTAATATTATTAATGCAATATAGTGTCGGCGGCTATCCCCGTGATGTCTACTTGGGCTAACCAAGGGGCCCATACTTTTAGAAATTTTGAGCCAGAGTCGTTGACCCAACTAGTCAACTGCTCCATCTGGCAGACATGCCAAATTCTGTTCCTGATTTTAGGTAAGGCTGGTAAATCCGGCTGTTTCCACAATGCTACGATCTCGCACCTCGTGGCGGTTGCGAAATGCGCAACTAATTTGTGTGTCGCCCTGGACACACCCCAGATCCGTCTGCCCACTAGGAACAGCCACGGGTCCAGGGGGACCTCCAACTCGAGTATTCGCTGTAACCAATCTCTAATGGTTTCCCAAATCGGGACCACTTTCGGGCAGGACCACAGCATGTGTTTTAGGTCAGCAACTTCCCCACACTGTTTTGGGCAGAGCGGGGAATATCCCCTGACAAATGTAGCGAGTTTTAGTGGGGTATGGTACCACCGCATAAGGACTTTATATGCGTTCTCCTTCAGCGTAGCACATATTGAGCTTTTAGCGGCCGCTTGCAATATGTGGTCCTCGTCCTCTAGAGTCTCCCCTAGGTCCGTCTCCCATTGTCGCATATATTTTAGTCGGGGATCTCTGCAGTCTCAGGACAGATCACCTCCCTGTACATCCTAGACGTAAGTCCCCGGGTGTCCGTTTCTCTAGAACACAGCTGTTCAAAATTGGTGCGCTGGTCGAATTGGGGTTTTGTTATAAAATGCCCGGACCTGGGGGAATCTAAAAAATTCAGTATCTGGCAAATTTTTCTCCTCTTTAATCGTTTCGAACGTCTTGATAAATTTCCTTCCTTCCAGGTCTTTCAATCTTTTGTACCCTGCCTGTGTCCATTTTAGAAATCTGTTACCCAACAGCCCTGGAGCAAAATCCGGATTCCCTACCAGGGGGGTCATCAACGAATGTTTGGTGGTCAGATTAGCTTTAAATTTAGTAGACTCCCAGACCGCCAGCGAGTTCGCAATTGCGCATAGCGGAAGTTTTATCGATTTCTTACATTTTTTTGGGAGCCAGATTAGGTCGCGTAACTGTACTGGGGGGCACAGCATTCTTTTTCCAGAGCTACCCATTGTCTTTTGGCTGGGTTTGAGAGCCATTGGACAATTTGGCATAGTTGTGCTGCCTTATAATAAGCCATCAAGCAAGGTACCGATAACTCCCCTTTGATCACTGGCCTTGTCAATATGCGTTTTGCAATTCGTGGGCTTTTTTTGTTCCAAATAAATCGAATAATTTGCGCTTGCAATGCGAGGATCTCAGCCTGAACAAGCTGTATTGGGAGGTCTTGAAACAGGTACAGCATCCTAGGGAGTAGGTTCATTTTTATGCTAGTGATCCTGCCAAACCAAGAGATGCCATAACCCGCCCACAGCCTGAGATCCTCCCTCAGCTTCCGCATTAACTTGGGGAAATTAGCTTTGTATAGAGTTTTGTATTCCCTGGTGATATATACCCCTAAATATTTGATTGCGGAGGGCTGCCATTTAAAATTGAAATTTAGCTCAATCAGTTTTTCGACCGGTTTGGCTACATAAAATGTTGAGGGCTTCCGACTTGGATTGGTTGATTTTGAAACCCGAGACCATGTTGAATACTCTCAGGATCTCAAAGACGTTGGGCAAAGAGGTGAGAGGTTTCGATAACGTCAAAATTACGTCATCCGCATAAAGTGCCACCTTATGCGATTGCTCCCCTAACTCTATCCCTGCTATATCTGGGCTCAATCTGATATGTGCCGCAAGGGGTTCTATACAAAGGGCGAACAACAGAGGCGACAATGGGCACCCTGGTCTCGTATTGCTACGGATGTGAAATAATTCCGAGGGGAATCCCTGGTGTCGCACTCTCGCTGTGGGGCCACTATAGAGGGCTAAAATCGCCTCCAGTAAGCGCCCCCCGAAGCCAAACGCCATAAGCGTCTCTCTGAGATAGGGCCAGTCGATCCTGTCGAAGGCCTTTTCTGCGTCCAGACTTAACACCATAGACGGGATATTTTTTCTTTTGGCCAGATCGATTAAATCAATAATCCGTCTGGTATTGTCTGCCGCTTGCCTACCCCCTATAAAACCGACTTGATCCGGGTGTATCAACCTAGGAAGGACGATACCCACCCTGTTAGCTATAAGTTTAGAGAATATTTTGATATCCAAATTGATCAGGGATATAGGCCGGTAGCTCTTATAGTCGGCCGGGTCCTTTCCGGGTTTGTGGATCAGTGAGATTGATGCCTGTAGCATCTGTGCTGGAAAGGGCGCCCCTGCCATTATCCCATTAAATAGTTTCAGCAAGTGTGGAGCCAGTATTTTCCTAAATTTCTTGTAATATAAATTTGAAAAGCCGTCTGGTCCCGGTGCCTTGGCTGGTTTTAAGGATTTCATTACCTCTGTTAGTTCCTCTATAGTGAAATCCCCTTGCAGCGCCTCTCTTTCCTCCCTGCCCAGCGTCGGTATCTGCGCCTCTGCTAGGAATTTCTCCAATGTGTCTGCTGTGTTTTGTGTGTGGCTGACCTTATCTCCGTCATAGAGTGTCGCGTAGTAATTTTTAAATACCTCTACAATCTGTCTAGGATCGGAGGTAAGGTCCCCCCCCTGAGATTTGATGGACGCTATACGAAAGTTTGGAAGCTTGTTTCGGAGCTTATTGGCTGATAAGGTATCTGGCTTGTTGGCTTTTTCGTAGAATCTGCCCTTGGACCATGCTAACTCCTTTTCGGCCTGGGAGGACAGCACTAAATTAAGTTCAATTTTCGTATCTGATAGCTCCTTCCAAATGTCTTGATTTTTGTTTATTTTATGTAGTGCGGTGAGGTGTGCCAATTTCTCCCGCAGCTCTATTATCTTTTTTCCCTTCTCCCGTTTACATCTAGCGGCTATATTCATTAAAATGCCCCTAAGGGTAGCCTAATAGGCCTCCCAAAGCGATGATTGTGAGGGAACACTCCCCTCATTTTCTTGAAAGTATTCTTTAATCCGTTGCCCTATTTCCGCTTCCGTTGCTTGGGCTTTTAATAGGAGCTCGTTGAGCTTCCAATTTGCTCCAGGTTTGTCTAGTGTATCTAGTAAGCACCTCAGCTCTATAGGTGCGTGGTCTGACCACGAGATATCGTGGATCTCAGTATGGCCAACCACCGGGACCACTCTGTTGGATACTAGGAGGTAATCTATCCTACTGTAGCTGTTATGGGGGTGAGAAAAGAAAGTGTATTCTCGAGCGCCTGGGTGTTGATCCCTCAAAATGTCGACTAGCTGGCAGTCTTGCATGCCTTCGTGTATTGTTAGTACGTCCAGTCTGTGGGTAGAGTTAATTCTTGTACATCTGTCTAAGTCGGGGTCTAACGCGCGATTGAGATCTCCTGCTAAGAAAATATTGCCTCTCGCTACTTTATGCAGCTTGTTAAAAAAGTGCTTAAAAAATCCTGGCTTTTGTTCGCACGGGGCGTAGATTGAGGCTAATGTGAGGCTGTGGCTTTGGATTTCTCCTATTACAATAATGAATCTACCGTCCTTGTCTATATGAGTTTTACTTATGAAGAGCGCCAATCTATTGTGTACCACTATAGCAACCCCTCTTTTTTTAACGTTAGCGGAGGCCAGATGAAAAGATCTATAGTTTTTGTCTAAGTATTTGGGGTGATTGGTAGTTGAAAAGTGAGTTTCCTGCAAGAAAATGATATCTGCTTTCTTGCTATTGTAGTCCCTGAATGCTATTCTGCGCTTAACTGGACTATTAAAACCTTTAACATTGTGTGATAATATGACTAACTCTCTACTCATCTTTGCTGATATTGGAGCTTGCTTCGAGACCAGGTATGGGTCTGAGTTGTATGTTGGCTGCAGCTGTAACCGCTACTTCTGTCGTCGACCTTCTGCCTCTCCTCCATCTCCGACACGTTCGGGTGCTGGGATGGGAATGGGAAGACACAAGAGGGGGGGGGGAGGGAAACATTGACACAAACATACACACAACATATACACAATGGTCTCAGGGCCCAGGCGTAAGTACCCTGGTCCTGAGTCCAGCGCCCTTGGGTGCTCAGTGGAAGCGGCCAAATTCCTCCTCATCTTTCGCCTTGCTCCCTCTCCCACCTTAATTCCCACCCAAGGGACTTCGCCGGGAACTTGGAACGGGTTCCCCATGTGACCCGGCGAACGGCCCATGCGGATTCCGGTGCATGCCCTAACCCCTGCCGTCCGGCCCCGCTCTTTTACTTGCTATAAACTATCTCTTCTATGCTAAACTGAATTCTTTTCCCCTCCATTTCCTTCTGATCTCCTACCAGCCTTTACACCCCTTCTCTGTTACTGTTAATCCCCTGACATAGTTCTCTGTGTGGAGCATCCGGTCCTTTCTTGGAGCCTGGCCATACGTGCCTCCCCAGTTCCTGTGTCTGGTGACCTCTGTGATCAGAACAACTGTACTTAGTGCTGACCTGTATCCGGATTTTTTATTACACTTGAACCGATTATAGCTTGGTTACCAGTGACCTTGCTATCTCCTACCTATTCTCTCTCTCTCTCTCATCTTATTTCCTGTGTGAGTGTTGTCTTCTCGCCTTCTTCTTTCTCCTCTCATAATACCTAATTTTAAAGTAAAAACTGCCATATATCAAGTTCCGATTTTTATCGGAATGGGATGAACGGCAGAAATACCGCAAATATTATATCACGTACTCCAGGTTGGCGTTAGTCTTGTCTTTCCTATATATATAATTGTCAATATACTGCCCATTATATACATATGCAAGATAAGCTAAATCAACATGGAATAGATGATAAAAGAATTAAAATATATTACAGTACATATTAACCCCGTAGTAGTCCACGGCTCAACTAGTCTTCGGTTTCCATGACTAGCCGACTACAAAGGGGATAATATAAACATTACACTACACTACCTACTCCCCTTTGCCACCTTAGTGGCTAAGCATGGTTAGTTCTTGGTTTATCCCGCAGGCATAAACAAAACACTACGGCTCAGATACATCAAATTCTGTAAAAGTGGAGCTAATATCGCACCCAGGGAAATAAACTAAAGGGTGTTATTACTGCAATTTTAAGGTGCTATATATCAAGATTGTAGTAATAATTTACTGGGTGCGATATTTGGACCAATCTCGCAATATGGGAATTAACGCGACCGTTAATAATGTGTTACATACCGCATTGGGTTAATATTTCTGTCATAGGCTTCTGTAATGTCTATTATTACAGAAACCTATGATCCAAATAACATTAACACGTTTCATGCATGTGGTTACCAAGGTATACAAGAGGCACCAAAGGGGTTAATACTTTATTAAAAGAAAACATTAGCTAACCCTGTTGACCGCGTTAGTGGCCAGTAAAGCATTGCCATTGTAGTCGCTAAGGTAATTAATGGGTTAACCCCTCTCACCACCACCCCTACCCCCCCATGGGATGTCTAACCACCCTCCCTGGGGCAACTACCACCATCACCCACATCCCCTACTCTGCCCCCCTTCTAGACTAATGTCCAATATCCCTATTGGACAAATGTAGTTTTAAACATTAACAAAAAATATATACATGTTTAAACAAAAAAGAACATTCAACATACATTTTAAACATAAAACCATTGATTATCACTGTGGATAACTAGGCTCTCCCAATGGGAGGCCCAGATATCCACATTGGTGATAAATGGTAACCCAGTAATAAATAAATACATCGACAAAATTAGAATACATTAATAACCCCCTTTCATTACCTCAGTAGCTAGCCGCTAAGGTAAATGAGGGATTTGGTAGATGTACCAAGTGACAAATGCCCTTTTTTGGGTGCTTTAATGTAACCTTCAAGGGAAGGAATCACATTCCATGAGTTTGCATTGTGTGTGTGTCTGTGTGTGTCTGTGTATATGTATTTAATAAAATGCAATGTTTGTATGGTGGCGAATCAGTAACACAAGTACAGACTCCTTGTTCCCTTAAAAAAAAAAAAAAAAACCTTTAAACAATTGTATTAAAAAATTAACACAGTTCTGGAATTCACTTGATAATATTGGCATAGCTTAATTAAGTCTGAATAACATCATCAGTGATGTCAAATACAATAACAGGGCTTTTGGTTCCTGTTTTAACACTGGAGATTTAGCAGAAAGTTGGGTCATCCTATAACTATTAGAGAGCTGGTACATGGTGCGGTAACGGGAACACCCAGTTACTGATATGTGAGCTTTTAATGAGATGTATTCTATTAATTGTACAAACATTTTATAATACCATAATATACCATCACAACTGAAACTATCGATTTACTATCTATCAAAGGATTTGGAAAGATTCCTGCCACTTTAATTGTTGTTTTGCAGCTTGTGAGATTTCCTTTTAAATCGTTAAATATTATTAACCACTTTAAATGTATGATCCTCTACATCTACTCTCCCGGCCCTAATGCTGCACATGTTGTGCTAAACTCTTCATTTTTACAATGTACATCTACAGTTTACTTTCATCCTGAAGTTTTTGTGATATCCCAACTTACCTCTCCTGCATGGCCTTTTGTAAGACAGTTTGTGTAACAGTAACTTTTTTTTATCTCGTCTAGTACAAAGCCAAGCTCCAATAATCCACCCATCCCAGCACTGCAAGGTTGATTTTAGCAGTCAGGATTACCTCCTCAAACATCTGAAGTTCAAACACCCAAATGAGAATATGGAAAAGATGAGGAAAGAACAATCTTGCAACATTCCAATAAATATGACAGAAAATGCATCTTTTAACCAGTCAAAGCAATTAATAAACAATGTAACTGCTTCTCATCCCAAAAGATATATATTAGCAGCTGCTACAGGAAAAGATCTTGGAGAAAGTGGGAAGAGTCTGAGTTGTTTATCAGACCAGAACCTACAGAAGAGGACACAGACCGGGGAGGGACCGCATGTATGTGGGGAATGTGGGAAGGGATTTAGTCAGTTATCCAACCTAAACACACACATGAGGACACACACAGGGGAGAGACCGCATGTATGTGGGGAATGTGGGAAAGGATGTAGTGATGTTTCCAACCTGAAAACACACATGAGGACACACACAGGTGAGAGACCGCATGTATGTGGAGAATGTGGGAAAGGATTTAATCAGTTATCATATCTGAACACACACACGAGGACACACACAGGGGAGAGACCGCATGTATGTGGGGAATGTGGGAAAGGGTTTAGTCAGTTATCACATCTGAACATACACAAGATGACACACACAGGGGAGAGACCGCATGTATGTGGGGAATGTGGGAAAGGGTTTAGTCAGTTATCACATCTGAACATACACAAGAGGACACACACAGGGGAGAGACCGCATGTATGTGGGGAGTGTGGGAAGGGATTTAGTTATGTAGCATACCTGAAAACACACAAGAGGACTCACACAGGTGAGAGACCGCATGTATGTGGAGAATGTGGGAAAGGATTTTCTCGGTTATCACATCTGAACATACACAAGAGGACACACACAGGGGAGAGACCGCATGTATGTGGGGAATGTGGGAAGGGATTTAGTGACTTGTCCAACCTAAACACACACAAGAGGACACACACAGGGGAGAGACCGCATGTATGTGGGGAATGTGGGAAGGGATTTAGTGACTTTTCCAACCTAAACACACACAAGAGGACACACACAGGGGAGAGACCGCATGTATGTGGGGAATGTGGGAAGGGATTTAGTGACTTGTCCAACCTAAACACACACGAGAGGACACACACAGGTGAGAGACCGCATGTATGTGGGGAATGTGGGAAGGGATTTAGTCAGTTATCCAACCTAAACACACACAAGAGGACACACACAGGGGAGAGACGGCATATATGTGGGGAATGTGGGAAGGGATTTAGTCGGTTATCAACCCTAAACACACACAAGAGGACACACACAGGGGAGAGACCGCGTGTATGTGGGGAATGTGGGAAGGGATTTAGTTTATCCAGCCTCAACACACACATGAGGACACACACAGGGGAGAGACCGCATGTATGTGGGGAATGTGGGAAGGGATTTAGTGCCTTGTCCAGCCTGAACACACACGAGAGGACACACACAGGTGAGAGACCGCATGTATGTGGGGAATGTGGGAAGGGATTTAGTCAGTTATCCAGCCTAAACACACACAAGAGGACACACACAGGGGAGAGACGGCATGTATGTGGGGAATGTGGAAAGGGATTTAGTTTATCCAGCCTCAACACACACATGAGGACACACACAGGGGAAAGACCGCATGTATGGGGAATGTGGGAAGGGATTTAGTGTGTCATGTAGCCTTAACACACACAAGAGGACACACAGAGGAGAGACTGCATGAATGTGGGAAAGGATTTAGTTGGTTATCACATTTGAACACACTCAAGAGGACACACAAAGGCGATTGTCCTTTCTCTAAAGCCAGGCATGTTTAAGGATAAAGAAAGATAACTTTTTAAATGCAGGTTATTTGTATCATTCTTATTGTAGTTTTATGTAAAGAAAATTGTTCTTAATTTTTATATTTCCAGTCTGTTGGTTCTTGTAACAGGGACTTATCCCTGTTTTAATTAAAGCAGCCTCAGAGCTCTGAGAATCCAGCAGAGAGATAGTTAATTGCAGCCACTCAATTAGCTAGTCTCCACCTGGACTAATGAACTCTGTAAAAAGCCTCATGTGAGACACAGGGAATTCCTGAGCTCACAATTGGACTGACACAGGATAGCAGAGAAGCCTGCAAACAGACACTGTCGAGCACAAAGGCTGTGCGGAGATAGACATCCAGAGACCTATATTTTCTGGACACAGAGAACCCAGGAGTCTGACATGGGGGGGGGGCACCTGCTTAAGGTACCTCCTGAGACTTTGGGGTAATAGGCTGGTAATGGGAATACCCCTCCAGTCCTGCAGATTGGGTCTGGCGAAATAAGTTAGCCCTTTCAAAGGGATTGGGGTTTATTTTGTTTTGTTTTTGTATGTTTTGCCTGGATATAGGAACAGGCTCAATAAAGTCAAGATATAATTTCACCCAAATCGGTCTCCATTATATGTACCTCTGCACACATCTCTTACAGGTACAGAATACTATTTTGCTTGGAAAACATACATACAGTTTTCTGTGCTTGTGATTAAAGCTCTCACCGGGAATTCAATATGACAATTTCACCCTAATCGGTCCCAATTATATGTACCTCTGCATACATCTCTTACATATGTTGTTTTCAAGTGGGATGAGAGGTGGCCCTTGAATTTCAAAGGGGCTCCAGAGACTTCCTGTTAATTTTTTTGTGCTTTTGCCTGCATACAGTTCCTGTAAATAGTGATAGAAACATCGCCAAAAAGTTTTTTGTTTAAATAAATATATTGTGTGTATTTTATGTAAAATAATTATGTTTGCTGGACTTTTTGATAAGCAGCCAATCATAAGAGATCTGTGGGTATATGAAGCGCCCCCATGAATTAATCCTCCATTCCCTGACGAAGTGTTGTAAACACGAAACGCGTTGGACTGAGGGCGCATTTATTTATTCCCACATACTGGATGTTTTAATACCATACATTGTCTAATTGCTCGCGACTGTAAGCGGGCACTATACGGGACATTCTTGGGACTTCCAGCTTCCTCAAGCAGTGACTCACGCACGACGCTGACGCCGCCCGATGACGTCACGGATGTGCGTCTAGCGTTCTCCGAGTAAGCGGCTGACGGTGAGGTTCCCTGCAGCGGCATACACAGCCGAATCATTCTCCGCCCCGTGTGGCGTTTGAAGCTGGTTTCAGAGGGCTGGATACAGTTGATAGGACTTTCCACCGTGACACTCGGCATCGGAGTGTTCTCTTCATCTGGAGTGGCAGTTCCCCTGCGGTGACGACTGCTGTAACCTGCATGCTGTTCCACGAGACTTGTGAGAAGCCAGCTGACCTGGAAGTCCTGTACCCTGAGCACAGATTGGTAACATGTCCATAACATGTTCTGCTTAAATCTAACTATATTGATGTACGTGTAATACTCACCAGTTTACCAATACAATTTTGTTTAAATATTGCACAATGAGGTTTTTTGCGCTGTCTCTTTCTTTGTTTTTGCACTAGTTCCTGTAAATGCCTTTGCAACAAAACAAAGAATAACATGCAGAAGTGACCAGATTTAAAGGGCTACACATCAGTGCAGTTGTAGCTTTCCTGCAGGGAGAAAGCTACAATGCCACAATTTGACTGGGAGGACTGTGACAGACGGTGACCCACACAAGGGACTGATGCTGTTACCAGAGTCTACCCCACCATTTGTGTGGTGAAAAGAAACCTGGGAATTTAAAATGGCTGCCCAGCTGAAGTCAAATACAGACTGCAAGAATGAGGAGGAAAATGTGTTCCTGGTGAAAGAGCACAGACACATGGAGCAGTGTCCCTTCAGGCCTTATTCTGATGAGGATGATGATGCCTATGTTGCCCTAGGAAAAGGGCAGCAGCCAGAGGAATATTTTTTTCAATGAGCCAAGGAACTGGTGCAGCAAGCATTGCGCTGTGGTCAGGAAGGTACAGAAGTTTTTGTTAGCAAGTTGTCAGGGTCGCCTAGACCTCCTGCTTAGCCATAGTTCTTCTTTGTCCACTGGGTGTGCTGCTGTCTAATGTTTCCTCTGGTTTCCTCTGTCTGCCTGTCTGTCTTCTTGTTGCTCCTGTCTCTGTCCTTTATAGCTTCTGCTTCCTGGTTGGTTCAATTGCCTTTGTTTCAAGTCAGACTCCTATGCACATTCCTCTGTCTTTGATCCTGATCTGTACCTGTACCTGTATTTGAGTCTGTTCGCAGTAAAGGCCCTCGCTGGTAATCTGGCTTGTCCCTGTTTGTTCCCGTTCTCAGTCCCTGCTTCCAGACCTGTCCCTGCTCCCCTGTCCTGTTCCAGTCTCCTCGTTGCCGACCTCTGCTTGTTGCCTGACTTCGCTATCTGCCGTCTGCCTCGGACCCCTGCTTGTTGCCCGACTTCGCTATCTGCCACCTGCCTAGGACCTCTGATTGTGACCCCTACGACGCTCGTGCTGTTCCGGCCACCGAGATCCTACACGCCACAGGAGTCTCCCGTGACAGAAAGCACAGGCCACTTCTGGACCTCACTGGAACAGATTCTTCTTCTGCCTGCACCCTTTCCTGCCTGCTGCAGCAGACCACATCCGCATGGTTGAGGATAAGTACTTTCGTTTCTTTTTTGGAAATCCCAGTTGGGATCTTGAAGGTTTTTTTTTGTTGCTGCTAAGTGTTCTGCAAGAATTATTGCGTTCATAAAGAAAAAACATTTTTGCTGAGACTAGAACTGTTGCTGCAGAGACTAGTGCACCTTTCTTTGAGGTTTTTTCTTTTGGGCAGTGACTGGGTTTACCCTTGCAGTACCTGTTGTCACCTTTTTAGACTCTGACTTTTCATTCCCTGGACAAGGCTTGTCTCTGCATCCCTGGTTGGACTACTGCTGTTCACAGGGTTCCCATTTCAAAAGACAAGAGTGCTTCCATTATTTTGTTACTGCATGCTGTGATTTTTCCTGCAATCTGTAGTTCTTCCTATGATTGGTTCTAAGGTTTCAGGTTTACCTGCAAGTTCCCCTAAAGTTTGTTTCTCTGCAACCTGTGATATCCCTACTCCTGATATCAAAAGTTTCATATTTAACTGCAGGGTTCTCTGTCTGATATCCCTACGCCTGATATCTAAAGTTTCAGATTTAACTGCAGGTTTCTCTGTCTGATATTCATATGTCTGATGTCAAAAGTTTCAGATCTAACTGCAAGTTTCCTCTGGATTAGTTTCCTGCTGTCTATGATATTTCTATGCCTGATTTCTAAAGATTCAGATTTAACTGCAGGTTTCTCTGTCTGATATTCCTATGTCTGATGTCAAAAGTTTTGGATCTAACTGCAAGTTTTTTCTGTAGTAGTTTCCTGCTGTCTATGATATTTCTATGCCTGATTTCTAAAGATTCAGATTTAACTGCAGGTTTTTTCTGTCTATATGATATCCCTACGCCTGTGTCTAATATTTCTGCTGTTCATTCTAATGCTTCTGCTTTAAAAACACATTTCCTCTATACTGGTTTCTTGGGAAGTGTGGCTTCCCCATGTCTGAAATTATGGCTCCCACTCAAACAGTCTTGAGCAGTAAATGTGAACACTGTACCACTGATTCTTCAGAACTTCTCAAAGCAAGCAAGGAAGAAGAAAAAGAAGGGAGGTATTACTGTGGAAGTTGCAGAAGGAATTAAGAATGAAAATTTAACCTCAGAGTCTGCATTTGATGAAAGGGATATGCTGCAGCTTAAGGCAACTCACAGACGTATCCCAAGAATAGTGGAAGAAAAGAAAGATGCCCTAACTCAGACGCTTCAAGCTGCACGGAAAGCGATTGATTGTCTTCATGGACGTTTAGATAAGGAGCAAGAAGCCAAGGCTGCACTACAAAGCTGTCTATCCTCAGCAATTGCTAAGTGTGTTCTCCAGGAGAAAGAAAAAGATCAGTTGGAGAGGGACAGGGTGATCCTGTCAAGTAAGCTGGAGAAGGCCTATGCTGATAATAACCAGTACCAGAGTTTCATGGCTCAAGTTGGTGCAAAACTGGAAGCCTCTGAGGAGAAGAATTGCCACTTCAACACAGAACTATGTTCATTGAGAGAGATCTTCGAAGGGTTAAATAGCAGTTTTGAAATGGTAACCCAGGAGTGCAAGAATCTCTATGTCCAAGTCAGTGAAGGAGATAAGAAACTCCATGAATTAGGAGAGGGAGAAGAAACAGTTGGCCCAGGAATAGTTAGACATGCAGACAGCACTTCAGAATGCAGACAGAGTGCTGCAAGAAGCACGTGTCTCCCTGGAGCGGCGCACACAAGCAGAAAATATGCTGCAGAGTCAGCTGCGAGAACTGCGTACACATCTGCAGGACACCAAGGAGAAATGGGTGAATGCTGAAGAAAAGCAGCGAGTTCTGCAGGAAGAAAGTTTCCAGACTGCCTACAAAGTAAATATGCTGGAAGAGTATTTGACTACCCAGTGTGTCCCCAAAGAACAGCATGAGGAGCTGAAGGCCACACTGAGCATAACCAGAGCCTCGCTGGAGGAGGAGCTTAGAGCCCAGGTAACCCTGTATGAGAGGGAACACAAGGCGGTCCAGAAACTGAAACAAGAGTTAGAGGAGCAGAGACACTGCTCCATCCCTAACAGTGAGTACACCCAGGAGAAAGAGACCTGGAAAAGGCAGGCAGCTGAGACCTTGGCAAAGGAATTGTCAGAGCTCCAAGACGTAATGAGGGATGCATGGAAGCAAGCTCAAAATGATCACAGTGAAGAGATGAAAGCTCTGAGAGGAAAATTGCAAAATGCACTCAACCAGGGGTCTCTCGCTGAGGAGTGGAAATTGCAGCAACGCCTAAAAATGGAAGAGCTAAAGCTAGCAGCGGAACACACATCTCAGCAACTCACAGCGCTGCAGGCGCAGATCGCGGAGCTCAAGACACAGCTTGCCAAAAAGGAGGAGAGAGAGGAGGTGTCCATCTGTCAAGTGGCTGGCCTGACACTGCGCTATGAGGTCAAGATGGCCGATGCCTGCAAATTATTGGACCACACAGCTCGTGATAAGGTCTGGCTGCAGCTGGAGCTGGACAAGGTCCGGGAGGAGTACCGGCAGCTGCAGATCAGAAATGAAGAAAATGAAACACATTTAAGCTTAACTCTGAGTCAGCTGGGAGATATGGAGTCACGACTCGACTCCAAAGAAGCTGAACTGACAACTGCATTGAGTGGGAAAAGAAGTGCAGAAGGACAGCTTCAGGAGCTGAAAACTCAAATAGCTGGTCTTAATGAGAATTGAGGTGATACCACAAGATGGCAGTCACAAAAAGAGACCACGAAGAGTGAACTCTGTGTCCCCACTGACTCCTGTGGAAAGGCTACACCCGTCTTTGATGCCCACGTTCCTGATGTCTCTGCCCCTGCATTTGGGTTGAACGCACCCATTCGGAAGTTCCTTGCAGCACCCAATGTACCTGTGGAGTACCCTCTGCCCGCTGACAAACCACCAGAGGTGGGTCACTTTGAGTCCTCTTTTCATCAAGGCCTCTGGGAAGAGCCTGGAGGATAGTCCGGAGAACGCTCTCGAGAGGGGGGAGTAATGTCAGGGTCGCCTAGACCTCCTGCTTAGCCATAGTTCTTCTTTGTCCACTGGGTGTGCTGCTGTCTTCTGTTTCCTCTGTCTGCCTGTCTGTCTTCTTGTTGCTCCTGTCTGTCCTTTATAGCTTCTGCTTCCTGGTTGGTTCAATTGCCTTTGTTTCAAGTCAGACTCCTATGCACATGCCTCTGTCTTTGATCCTGATCTGTTCCTGTACCTGTATTGGAGTCTGTTCGCAGTAAAGGCCCTTTCTGGTAATCTGGCTTGTCCCTGTTTGTTCCCGTTCTCAGTCCCTGCTCCCAGACCTGTCCCTGCTCCCCTGTCCTGTTCCAGTCTCCTCGTTGCCGACCTCTGCTTGTTTCCCGACTTCGCTATCTTTTATAAAGTCGTTAGACGAAACGCGTCAGAGGATATCTAAGTCTTTTTTATCTGGCTTTCATGCCGCAATAAAAGTTTTTTCTATTGCACGTTGCCTTCAGCCTGATTTCAACTAGCAGTGCTCTGAGCCCTTTCACTCTTTACCCGACTTCGCTATCTGCCACCTGCCTCAGACCTCTGATTGTGACCCCTACTACGCTCACGCTGTTCCGGCCACCGAGATCCTACCCGCCACAGGAGTCTCCCGTGACACAAGTGCGCATCCAGTATCACTGATGAGAAAGAATGTGTGCACAGATGTTTCAGAACCTACCAAAGTAAAGAAGAAAAAGTCTACAGAGAGATGCCTGTGAGAGCTACAAACTCTACAAGTAAAGTCTGCCCACCTACCAGGACTACCAGCTCGGGTTCTAGCAAATACAGGGAAAACAGCTGCCAAAGCACCTCCCAAAGTCAGGATGAAAAATACACCTGATACCGCCAAAATGCAGGACAAGATGTTGTGTTCCTGTACTGAGCCATAGCCCACGGAAGAGTGGCCCTTCTGGTCCTATGAGGATATGGATAAGGATGAAGATATTTCTTATGTGGAACCCAAACTGAGTCACACCCACAAAACACCCCATGGATGGTGGAGGTGCTTAAACTCGGTATGCACCAAAAAGACCGCTCTCTATGATGACGAATGTGATCGGCGGGAGCAGCATATCACTGAATATTTACACCAGCTAACGCAACTGCAAGAAAAGCCTGACGGATATAGCGAAATGACTGAAAGTTCAAATAAAGGAGACCCCGGTATCCCTGATGGGATGGAGTTGTCCAAAACAAAAAGGCAAATATTTTTTAAAAAGTGGTTCTTCACTTACCGTGGAAGAAACAAACACGTCTGCAGAACCCGCAGAGAAAAAGGGGGACAGAGATGCTCTGAAGCCTGGAGAAAATGGAGGATTCGACAATATCCAAAGGGCCCAAGGCAGAAGTTGGGTACCCCAAAGAAGTGTCTGCCTGATGCTAATATTAAGAAACCCTCAACTAACTATGGCAGGGAAGCGGAGCCTGAACCAATAAGTGACAATCCCTTGACCAGCCCTGAAGATGCCCTGCAAACTGCCAGGCATTACGGTGATCTGCTCCATGAACAATTGAAACTGGAGAGGGAAGATAACACCGAGGTACAGAGGACTGTACTCGCAAGGTACTCTAAATCCGGGACCGAATTAGAGGCACTAGATACAGCGGAACGCCATTATAATGCGGTTCTCAGGGTCCACATAATGAGACCACGTTATAACTGGGATCATGAAATGGCCGCCACGATCAGCAAGGACTTACCTGCCATCTGCAGCTCTCCTCTCCCTGCTTCATCAGGCTTTCAATTTGACTTTCGAGCACAGTGAAGGGTCACATGACCCTTCTTTAACCAATAACAGCCCAACAGTGAATATAATACACATGCAGGAATCAAACCCATGACCCTTCATATGCTAGTAGCAATTCTCTAGCTGCTACACCACAGGGTTGGTGTGATGAATCTGACTCTATAAATAAACTTAACATCTACTGCACAATGCAATCCAATAGATGTTAAGTATATTTTATAGAGTCAGATTCATCACACCAACCCTGTGGCGTAGAAGCTAGAGAATTGCTACTAGCATATGAAGGGTCATGGGTTCGAATCTGCAAATGCCGAGTAAGTCAATAAAGCATTGAATGTTATTTTTTTTTTTTTTTAAACCCTTGGAGATGTTTATAAATCAGGTGTCACACTCCGATTGCGTTATAAGCGGATCCGTGTTGTAGCAGATCGCGCTATAACGGGATTCAGCTGTACTGCGAATGCTACTAATGCCACCATTGTGAAAAAACAGAATCAATCTGATAGAATGATTGCTAATCTGAAGCAGAAGTATGAGGAGGCACTGAAAGAGATTAGTCTCAGAAAGGGGTTTGCAATTGCCATAGAGGGGTGGAAGTTTCTCAGAATGAGGTTCACACACTCCGCATAGGACTGAATGCCTAACACCATGAGAACAATGTCACGGTAGCTTATGACAAGATATAATGAACACCAAATATCTGGGTTGAACTGAACGAGGCTTAGATATAATAAAATATAATTTATTCCTTAAATAAGGTGAACACAGCAATATAGTACAATTAACAGACAAGAAGGTACCACTTACTTAGAGTTTGGGGATGGAGAAGTATCCGCTAGCAATTCTCCAGCAGTCCAGTGACATTCAAGATGGTATCAGAAGCACAACTCCAGCAATCCAGTGACATTCAAGATGGTATCAGAAGCACAACTAAAAACTGTTTATATACCTGTGCAACCCTATTCTTAACATTGAACACAGCCTATTGGTGAACAATTATCTGTATCCACTCTCTAATGTGGAGACACAGACTACCCCATGCCCTCAGGTAACAATTTGACTGGCAGAGTTTTGTTGATTGATTAATACTTAATCCCTAGACATTGGGTAACAATCAAGGCAGTTACTTTTTGATCACCGTGCTTAGGCTACTCAGCCGTCTGCCCTTCATGACTTATTAGCCTAGCAAATGGCGTCTGCATTTTCAGAACAGATCCAAAATAAAATACATATACACTTTAATATCTACACATATTAATAAGTTCCATTCTGGTGGGCTCAGTGGGTCGACCTTTGCCAGTTTTTAATGCCTACAGTGACTCCACATATTGGCCAAATATGAACTCTCTGCGACCTCCAGAACTGGAGATACAGAAATGCACTTTAAAACATTAAAATACATGCTTATAATGAAACATGGGAACAGGGGAACATACATTTTCAAGGTATAACAAGGTGCAAACCTCATCCCTGGACCACAGTCCAGTTAACCCCTTGTCTCTCTGGTGAGGTCAGGGGATGGCCATATGGCAACCCCTTTAATAACGGGCCACCCCCTTTCTCCCTCTACAAACAAAAGTGTCTTTAAAGAGGTGGACATATCTCAGAATGAGGTTCATACTCTGCGCATAGCACTGGATGCCTCACACCAAGAGATCAGCAGTTACCACACAGAACTGGACGTCTCTAAAAAGGAACTTCACAGTCTCGCTGAGGAGCTGGACAGTTCTCACAAAAGCTGTCCTCTGTCTTAGTATGGATCTTAAAGTCTCTCAGAGCTTCACACCCTCAATGAAGAGATAGAAGTCTCACGCCAAGAGACCTGGAGTCTCAACTCAGAAGTGTGTAAGTGGAAAGAGGACTATGAAGAGGCCCTCAAATTTATAGAGACTGTAAAAAGAGAAAATACAAGGCTGAAAGAAGAAAATTATGATTTTACTGACAACGTCAAGGAAAAGAAGGAAAAGCTGCATGAGCTACAAAAAATAAAGAAACTATTGTAAGATGAAAAGTTTGCATTGGAGCAACGCAGAACCAACTGCAAAGTCTGCTTAAGCACCTCCAGAATGTTGAGGAGAAGCAGCAAACTGCAGGAAGAAAATCTGTAGGCTGCTAAAGAAGTACAAGTGCTGCAGGAATGTCTGATTACACAGTGTGTCCCTGCAGAGCAGCATAAGGAACTGAAAGCTACCCTGAACAACACCAGAGATTGCTGGAGGCCAAGCTTAGAAGCTAGGTGACTCGGTACAAGAGGGCGCACAAGAAGGTCCAGAAACTGAGGCAAGCAGCTGCGGCCCTAGTGAAGAAATTCACAGTGCTCCAAATTATAATGGATACGTGGAAGAAAGCTCAGAGAAAGCACAGTGAAGAGATGAAGACCGTGTGAGGAGAATTTCAGGATGCACTCAAGAAACAGGGATCTCTTGCTGATGAGTGGAACTTGAAGGAAAGCCTAGAAGTGGAAGAGCTAAAGCTGGCAGCTAAATACACATCCCAGAAACCTGCAGCTCTGCAGCAGAGCTCGCCAAAAAGGAAGAGAGTGAAGAGGTGGCCGTCCGTCAAGTGGCCAGCCTGACACTGCGCTATAAGGCCAAGATGGCTGAGGCCCGCAAATTGCTGGACCACATAGAGAATGAGAGGGCATAGCTGGAGCTGGATAACATCCGGGAGGAGCACCGGCAGCTGCAGATCAGAAATAGAGAAAAGGAAACAGATTTTAGCCTTGCTCTGAGTCAACAGGGAGATGTGGAATCACAACTCAATTCCAAAGAAGCTGAACTGGCAACTGCATTGAATGGAAAAAGGAGTGCAGAAGGACAGATTCGAGAGCTGAAAACTCAAATAGCAATTCTTGAATGCTCTTTAAGGGATACCATGAAATGGCACAAGTCTAGGATAGTAGAAAAATAAAAGGAGATACTGGCGCACAGCCAAGAGTGGGTCTCAAACAAATTGGATTAATAAAGTATTATTAAAGTATATAATAAGTATAAAAGGATAATAAAGGGCGCACACCCTCCTACGCGTTTCGTGTTAAAAAAAACACATAGCAGGATGTGTGCCTCCACTTTTTTAGATGGATTAATAAAGTATAATTTTTAAATTCCATTTGTTTGGGACCCACTCTTGGCTGTGCACCAGTATCTCCTTTTGTTTTTCCAGACCATCATCTCTACATTGGGCTGCACGCCTGTCAGGACTTCAGGATCAAGGGGTTTTTGTGAGTACTTTTCTTATCATTTGGGAGTACCTATTGTGAGTCCAGGAACCATCCTAATGAGGGTTTGGTTGGGTTTTTTTTTAAACCACATACCTTACCCTTCAAGGATCATTGGTCCATCTGGGGACTTTACTATATTCATCAGTCTACCTACCCCCTTATCCAGTCCTGTTTTTCTGTTTACAATGTTTACATACTGAAGGGATTCAGTGCTGGAGCGCCTTTGTCACTGGAAGTTAGGATAGTAGAAAGACTGTACTTGGAAAAAGTCCTTCTTGAGCGACTGAGGAGTGCTGGTCTCCTCAGTGTAAGGAATCTGGTGTCTAAGCGCCGTCAGCGCGACCATTACTCACCTCCCGTCGGTACTCAGGCGTCCAAGCGTCTGCAGCGCAATTCCCACATACCTCCGTTGTCTGCTACTGGCACTCTGGCTCCTCGCCATCACAGGATTGCACCAACCGAAGAGGTGCCTGTTCAATCGCAGCCTCTGCGTGTGTCCCCAGCTCCGCGCTCTATGCGCACACGTGCATCTGTCTCTGTCCCCATGCGCATACGCGCGTCAGTCACCGAATCCACGCACACGCACGCCAGCCCCAGACGTTATGTGCATGCATTCCCAGCTTA
This sequence comes from Ascaphus truei, assembly GCF_040206685.1. Taxonomy (NCBI): domain Eukaryota; kingdom Metazoa; phylum Chordata; class Amphibia; order Anura; family Ascaphidae; genus Ascaphus; species Ascaphus truei. The sequence continues at coordinate 39,199,906 of NC_134497.1, read as the reverse complement.
CAGAGCACACGCCTAACAGAGCACTTTTAACCACTGCTCCTGCAGTGAGGCGTCGCCCCCAAGCATCACACAGTTCCATGCAAATCAATGATTACACTCAGCTGGGCTGTAACACCTCCCTCCTATCAGGGAGGACTCCTTGCAGTCCTCCAGGCCTGCCCCCTTTTCCCATTGGCCTGCCCAGCTTTATTATGCCTGTGCTTCCCATCACTCGTCGCTCGACATAGTTCTGTATGGAAGCATTTGACTACTCTCTCAGTGACTCCTCAGGTATTGACGCGGATTGGACGACTACCCCCTCTGGCTCTCGACTTCGGCTCTACTTGGACTTCGTGACTTCTGGCATCCCTGTAACATGGCTTATACCTTCGACCATCCGCAACTCTCCAATCCCTGATCTTGGCAACGGCAATAACTACTCCTCCTATACTATTGGTACCGGCAAGTATTGTCTTCCTTACTATACCTGGCCTGGCAACACTAACACCACACTCCGGACGCGCTCCCTTTGCTGCGGGTGTGTGTATCCCTACGTCCCACCTCAGCACAGGGGACGGGTCTGGTTTGCGGGCAGCACCGGCGTAACATTATGTCGAGCCCACAAGACGCAGACCAGACTGAATTAGATATGAGGATTCCTAACCCCAAACCTTACGCAGGTGAATCTCAAGATTTTCGGGGCTTCATTAATCAATGTGAGGTACAATTTGAAATGGCCCCCCACCAGTTTTCTACTGGCCGAAAGAAGGTGGCCTACGTTTATAATCTGTTGATGGGTAGCGCACTGGCTTGGGCCTCCCCCATCTGGGAGCGGCGAGATGACCTTACCTAGAATTACTCAGCCTTCAAGACGGAATTCAGGCAAGTGTTTGATTCCCTCGCACGTCGGGAGGTGGCGTCTTCTCTTTTACAGATTACTCAAGGGCGAAGACTGGTGACTGAATATGCCATAGAGTTCCGTACCCTTGCAGCAGAGACCAACTGGGAACAGGAGGCCTATGTCGCCGTATTCTGGCAAGGACTGTCAGACAGCATCAAGGATGTACTTGCTCTCCAACCCAGGCCAGGTCTTTTGGAGGATCTCATCACTCTGGCGATTAGAGTGGACCAACGTATTCAGGTACGCCGCACGGAGCGCCAGCGCACTCGCTCGGTAACCTCTTCGTCTCTCTCTCTCTCAGCACTACTACAGTCCCCAGGTCCACTTCACCGCTCCGTCCTTCCTTGGACTCATCCGAACCGATGCAGTTGGGGGTTCAACGGGTTTGCACACCAATATGGCAATTCTGCCGCGCCGGGGAATTGTGCTATTATTGCGGACCTGCAAAAACATCTGACCCAAGAATGTCCTCCATCTCTGGAAAACGGGAACACCCAGTGAGTATGAAGGGGCTCTTCGTGGGTGTTATGTCTCCTCGTCCCCTTCCCCAAAAAGGATTCCCTAAGAAACTCACTATACCCGTGTGCCTCTCAGGCCGTAAGTTCCGCGTCTCTACAGTAGCCTTCATAGACTCCGGAGCCGGAGGCAATTTCGTGGATCAAGAGTTCGCCTAACACTACCAGATACCGCTCGTGGAGAAAAAGATCCCCATCGCCTTGGTCGGAATTGATGGGCATCCACTCACGCCGGCATTTATCTCATTAGAGACGGTTCCCGTTGTACTTTCCTCTGATAATCACAAGGAAACCCTGACCCTCGACGTAATTCAGGCTCCGGGAACACCCATAACCCTAGGTTTGCCATGGTTACAATTACACAACACACGGATCAATTGGACATCCACCAACCCCATCACTTGGGAACCAAGGTCAGGCGAACCACAGCGACTCCTAGCGAATACCACCCTTCCTGAGACGAACCTCCCTACGGTTTACCACCAGTTTCTGGACGTATTTAATAAGGTACAATCTGACCTTCTACCCCCACACAGGTCATATGACTGTCCTATTGACCGGATTCCTGGTTACACATTACCTAAGTCCAAGACTTATCCTCTGTCTCTCCCCGAAACTAAGGCTATGGACATCCAGGAGAACCTGAAGAAAGGTTTTATTCGTCCATCTACTTCACCAGCTGGAGCAGGGTTCTTCTTCGTAAAGAAGAAGGATGGAACTTTAAGACCTTGTATTGATTATAGAGGGCTTAACCGCATCACCGTAAAGAATCGCTACCCACTCCCCCTTATCACTGAACTTTTTTTTTTTTTTCAACTTCAAATTTTTCTTTATTGTGGTCACAGGTTCTTACATTGTATCACATCCCATTGTGTTACGTCCCCCCAATAATGTTTTTATAACATACATCAGGCTATTTTAACTGCCACAGTATAGAACAAGAACCGTACATATAGGACAGACAAGACAAACCAGACGACGGACAGGGGAGGGTGGGAGGGGGAGGAGGGGAAAGGGGGGGGGGAGGGGTCTTCTCCAGGTATTCCTGCTGACGTGTTGTCTCTTACGAGCTTCCTGTCTTTTTGGTTAGCACTCTTTGCCTCCATCTCGAGTATGCCGTGTTATCCCTATAGGCTTGGCGTGTTGGATTACTACCCAAGGGGCTGTCAACTACCTGTTCGTCGCTATTTGTCGTCTGGTCTCTGACCCCCAGAGGAGAACTCGTCTGAACCTATTATAGCAGGATTGCGGTGGCATCCACCCCGGGGATATCTGTCTGTGCCAGCCAAGGCGACCAGACTTTTAGAAAGTTTGTGCCGGTGTCATTAACCAAACTCGTTAATTGTTCCATCCGGCAAACGTGCCAAATCCTATTTCGAATCTTGGGGATAACTGGGATTTCTGGTTGCTTCCATAATGCTGCAATCTCGCATCTAGTGGCTATTGCGAAATGCGCGATTAATTTGTGCGTCGCATTTGACATACCCTGGATCCGCCTGCCCAGCATGAACAACCACGGGTCCAGGGGGATCTCCCAATCGAGAATCCGCTGTAACCAATCTCTAATCTGTTCCCAAATCGGGACCACTTTTGTGCAGGACCACAGCATGTGGCGCAGGTCAGCCACCTCCCCGCACTGTTTTGGGCAGAGCGGGGAGTAGCCCTTAACAAATTTAGCAAATCTAGCTGGGGTGTAGTACCACCGCATCAGGACCTTATACGCGTTCTCCTTTAGTGTGGTACATATGGATCTTTTGGCTGCTGCTTGTGTGATCTGCTCCCATTCCTCGTCCTCTAACGTCTCCCCTAAGTCAGTCTCCCACTGTCGAATGTAGTGTAACCGGGTCTCGCTTGTCGTCTCCGGACAGACCACTTCCCTGTACATTCTAGATGTGAGTCCCCTTGTGTCCGTGTCTCTGGAGCACAGCTGCTCAAAATTAGTGCGTGCTGGTCTAATTGGGGTTTTGTTGTAAAAATCTCTGATCTGGAGGTACCTAAAAAATTCTGTATTTGGGATATCCGTTGCGGATTTAATTTGCTCAAATGTTTGTATATGTATCCTGCCCTCCAGATCCTCAAGACGGGTAATGCCTGCTTGTATCCAATACACCATGTTTTTACTGTTCAGGCCTGGAGCGAAATCTGGATTGCCAATGATTGGCGTCATGCGTGATGCTTTTGTGGTTAAATTACAACTAAATTTAGTGGCCTCCCACACTCGTAGTGAACTGGCAATGGTCTGAAGCGGCGTGCCGATTTGGCGTACCCTTCTCTTGGGCAGCCAGATCAGCTTCTGGATGTCAATTGGTGCACAACACTTTTTCTCCAACTCTACCCATCTCCTAAGACTTGGGTCTGTGTGCCATTGGAGAATTTGGGCCAATTGGGCCGCTTTGTAGTAAGCGAACAAACAAGGTACCGCTAGCCCTCCTCTTATTGTGGGTCTCTTTAATATACCCTTAGCAATTCTTGGGTTTTTCTTATTCCAAATGAATTTCATAATTGTTGACTGAAGGGAGAGGATGTCAGAGTGAACCAATGGTATAGGTAGGCTCTGGAAGAGATATAACATCCTTGGGAGGAGATTCATCTTCATGCAGTGTATCCTTCCAATCCATGAGATGCCCCCTTTTGCCCACACTCTTGAGATCCTCCCTCAACGCCTTTATTAACCTGGGAAAGTTTGCCTTATATAAAGTTTTGTAGTCCCGTGTAAGATATACCCCTAAATATTTGATAGCGGAGGGTTGCCATTTAAAATTAAAGTTGAGATCAATCAGTTTTTCAACTTCTTTGGGAAGATTTATATTGAGGGCTTCTGATTTAGACTGATTAATCTTAAAGCCGGAAATATGGTTAAATTTGCCCAGAATTCCAAATACATTAGGAAGGGACGTGAGCGGTTTAGATAATGTTAGGATAACATCATCCGCATATAGAGCGGCCTTATACTCTTGCTCTCCATCTGAGATTCCTGTTATATCTGGGCTATTACGTATGTGCGCCGCCAAAGGCTCTATACAAAGGGCAAACAGCAACGGCGACAGCGGGCATCCCTGTCTCGTTCCACTTTTTATGTGAAATTGCTCAGCGGGAAAACCCTGGTGCCTCACCCTCGCCGTTGGGCCCTCATACAGCGCCATGATGGCCCGCAGTAGGTGTCCTCTAAAGCCAAATGCCCCAGAGTTTTCGTTAAGTAGGGCCAGTCTATTCTGTCGAAGGCTTTCTCCGCGTCCAGACTCAACACCATAGAATATGTATTTTTCTTTTGGGCCAGATCAATCAGGTCAATGATTCTTCTGGTGTTGTCTGCCGCTTCCCTTCCTCCGATAAACCCTACCTGATCCGCATGAATTAACCTGGGAAGGACACTACCCACCCTGTTCGCTATAAATTTAGAATAGATTTTGATATCCGAATTAATCAGTGAAATGGGCCGGTAGCTCTTACAGTCTGCCGGGTCCTTTCTAGGTTTGCGGATCGCAGAGATGGATGCCTGAAGCATTTGTGCTGGAAAGGAGGCCCCCTCCAATACACCGTTAAATAATTTTAGCATATGTGGGGCTAGTATTTTAGCATATTTCTTATAATACAAATTTGAGAAGCCATCGGGCCCCGGCACCTTGGCCGGTTTTAATGATTTGATGACTTCCAAGATTTCCTCCAAGGTAAAGTCCGCCTGCAGCGCCTCTCTCTCGGCCCTTCCTAAGGTTGGTAATTTTGCCTCTTTCAGGAAGGTGGTCAATAACTCACCCGTTTTAGTGTTATGAGTGACCTTGTCTCCATTATATAGTTTTTCGTAGTAGATTTTTTTTTTTTTTTCAACAAAAAAAGTTTTTTTTTGTTGGGACAAGGTACAGTTCACAAAATAGCTGACAACCCATTATCTTATATGAGTGCCCTCGTGCCCAACATTTTGTTTTACAGTATCAACTGCAAGAAAAATAAAATTAACTGACTTACAAGACGTACAAGACAAACTCGGGGGGAGGGGGGGGGCAGGTAAGACGGCCAGGTGAGACGTGTCTTCAGACTGTGTTCTTGAACCACCGGCACTGTGTTTGTTCTGAGGGAGCCGACTGCCAGTCCCTTCGCGATCATCGTGGGTCTGCCCTATCGGTGCTCTACCCTGTCATTGTCCGTGCCACTGCCCCGGAGGAGAACGCATCTTCTATTATCACAGCAGAATGTTGGTGGCATTCACCCCAGGGATGTCAGATTGGTCTAGCCAAGGGGCCCATATTTTTAGGAAATTTGTGCCGGTGTCATTGACCAGACTCGTCAATTGTTCCATCCGGCAAACGTACCAGATTCTGTTCCGAATTTTCATCATCGTGGGTAAGTCTGGTTGCTTCCACAGTGCCGCGAGTTCGCACCTCATGGCTGTTGCAAAGTGTGCAATCAATTTTTGCGCCGGTCTGCCTAGCCCCCATTGTGAGACCACTCATAGGCAGCTGAAGACGTTTCTGAAAGAGGCAAATCTGCCCAAACTGAGCAGAATGGAAAGGGACGCGCTACAGGCGGATTTCTCAGGTGAGGAAATATCTGAGGTAATCAAATCACTGAAGTCATCGAAGGCCCCAGGCCCCGATGGTTTCTCTAACCTATATTACAAAAAATTCCGGAAATTGTTAGTACCTCACCTGACTAGGCTATATAACTCATTCTTAGACGGTGCCCCTATCCCGGGCCAAATGCTCCAAGCGTCCATATCAGTGATCCCCAAACCAGGGAAGGACCCAGCTGATTGTAAGAGCTATCGACCGATATCGCTGATCAATTCCGATACTAAAATTTTTTCCAAACTACTGGCAAACCGCTTAAACACGGTGATGCCCAAGCTGGTCCACCCAGATCAAGTAGGGTTCATCTGCGGGAGGCAAGCGGCAGATAATACTAGACGGATCATAGATTTAATCGATTTTCATAGTAGATTTTGAATTCCTCTACTATTTTCCCAGGTATGGAGGTAAGGTCTCCCTGTTGGTTCCGAATTGCGTGAATAGAGTTATTTTGAAGCTTCTTTTTTAGCTTATTGGCAAGTAGTGTATCAGGTTTGTTCGCCTTTTCATAAAATTTCCGGTTAGACCAAGCCATTTCCTTCTCAGCCTGGGAGGTGAGGAGGAGGTTGAGTTTAATTTTGGTGTCTAACAGTTGTTTGAGCGTGTGTTCCCGCTTATTAGTTTTGTGCAGGGCAGAGAGCTCAGCTATTTGAGTTTCTAGATCCTTAGTTTTTTTCTCTCTTTCCCCTTTCCGTTGTGCGGCCAGATTCATCAATATTCCCCTGAGGGTTGCCTTATAAGCTTCCCACAGTGTAGCTTGTGATGCCACGCTCCCCTCGTTTTCCTCAAAATATTCCTTAATTTTTTCACCTACTTCCCGCCCGAGATCTGGGATCTTTAACAGGATCTCGTTTAGCTTCCAATTCGCTCGAGGTCTGTCTAGTGGAATCAGTGTGCACCGCAGCTCTATAGGTGCATGGTCAGACCATGAAATATCATGGATCTCTGAGCGAGAGACCCAGGGACCAATCTATTGGACACAAGGAAGTAATCTATCCGGCTGTATGAGTTATGTGGGTGGGAGTAGAAAGTGTACTCGCGTTCTCCCTGGTGTTGCTCTCTCCATATGTCTATAAGCTGACAACTTGTTATGCCTTTTGTCAGAGTTAATACGTTTTGTCTGTGTGGTTTGTTAGTGGTCGTGCATCGGTCTAGACTGGGGTTGAGGACTCTGTTCAGGTCACCCACTACTATGATATTCCCCCTTGCAACTTTACTTAGCTTATCAAAGAAACTATTGAAAAAAGATGTAGCATTGTCATTCGGGGCATATATTGTAGCAAATGTTATTGGATACTCCCTAATGGAGCCTGTGATTATTAGATATCTCCCCACTCTGTCGCTATATGTTTTGTCATGTCTGAATGGTATATGATTGTGGATTAGGATGGCGACCCCTCTTTTTTTTAACTCGAGCTGAGGCTAGAAAGTGGGTCCGAAAGTCTTTATCGAAATACTTGGGGAAGTTAGTTTGGGAGAAATGAGTCTCCTGTAAGAAGAGCACTTCTGCCCCCTTGCGCCTGTAGTCTCTGAATGCGACCCTCCTTTTAGCAGGGCTGTTGAGGCCCTTAACATTATGGGATACTAACACTATGTCCTTACTCATTAGCAGGGATGTGCTGGTCTGTCTGACGTAGCTTCTTCATGCTTTGCCGAGCGTGTCTGTCCCTGTGGCTCCGGCTTACTCCGACCGCCTTTCTCTTTCCAAACCCGTCTGAAAGGACAAAGGGAAGGGGACATACGAAGGGGACAAGGGGGTGGACACATACATAACACAACATGCATTAACAGTAATAGTTAATCTTTCTCGACGTTCTCTCGCCTCTCTCCTCTCGCCGAGACGTCCGCCTTTGGATTTGTGACTCTTGTTCAGAATGTTCGGCCTTGAGGTATGGTGTTTAACTCCTCTCCCCGAACATCCAACCCAAAGGGTTGCACTAGTGCGCCTAGGGACTTTTCTCCCCCTCACGAGCGCCTGGCCCATGCAGACTTCGGAGCAGGCCTCCCCTCGCCGCTCCTGCCTCACTTCCCCTAATGATCTAAAACTTCCTACCCACTGAACTTTGGGTGAACAAACCCAAATCCCACTTATCCTGGATCCCCTTCTACGGTAGCGCTGTCAGTGTCCTCATGAGAAGGCCCCCGTCTGTGGTCTTTAAATTTCTTTCCCTGTGACATCTGTCCCCGACCCTCCTCTATACTGTCTCTCCTCTCATCATCCGGCCCTATAGTTTATCCGCCTCTCCCCAAACCATAACCCTATTTACCTCCCTGGGACCTTTTCCTTATCCCACTTTCTTTAGGACCACCGTCACTTGCTCAATTCACCCATCTCTCGATTCCGCCTTTCCCTCGTTTCCTTCTACTACTTACTTGTACTTTCGCTATTCGTCTGTCCCCCTGCTTCCCACTTATCTACTTCTCCCTTTCTGCTCTAACACTTTCTTCTCACCTTCTTCTGTTGATACCCTCCTAGTGTGTTAACCCCCTCCTACCACTTACTTTGTCTTCTTGCTCCCTTCTCCATCATCTACACTTCCCTGAACTCCTTCTATTCCCTCTCCAACTCCCCCTAATTTATCTATCTGCCTCCCCTTTCCCTCCTCAACTCCCACGTTTCCCTCTCTCGTGCCTATTATAACCTACATTCCTATCCCCCTGTACTCACCTACTTAAACCGTCTTCTTCGTTGTCCCTGTTCTGCCTTCCACTACTGCCCTCTTCCCCTCTTTCGTGTTAGGACTTCTGCCTTCTGCTCCTTCCTCCCCCCCCCCTCTTGGGCCCGAGTCCCCCTCTCATCTCCCCTTCCTTGCTCTGCTCCCTACTCTTCCTGTTCCTTTCTCCTATTGGCTGCTATGTCTCCCGTCCGTACCGGCGTCTAACGCTTCTAACTCTCTAATCCCCGCTTCTTTTTTTGAATGCTAGCTATAGCTGCCCGTTTCCTGCCTGCGGAGAATGTTGTCCCGATCCGGCACGCCCCAGTCACCCCTCGGGGCCTTCCTCCTTGTTGCCTCCTCCAAGATGGCGCCTCCTTTGCCGGCTCCGCCCCCCGCCTGATGACGTCCTTCCGGACCGTCGCCATTTTGGATCCAGCTTGCATCTCGTGCGGAGGTGTGGGCGTGCTCTCCTGGCTCCCGCCTGAATCTGCCTTCAAGCTCCTGCGTCTCACCGTGGGTTCCAGCTGCCTCGTGCATCGTCGCCATCTTCTTTGCAGGGGACCATCTTGCGCTCCATGGCAAATCCAGCTAAATCTTCATCGTGCGCTCGGAACTCTCATGAGGTAAGTGAGTTTATGATTCTTTTTATTTCAGCGTTCGTCATACTATTAGGGCACTGCACCGTGGGACCTCTTTCGTTTACAAACTTTGGGATTTGGCTTATCTAATTTAGCAGCTTAACCAAACAGCCGCGTAACGTGGAACTGGGTTTATACCTCTTTCCCCTAGACTTTATCCCGATGTGCTCGGGGGGATTTCGGGGTCTGTGACCAGATAGGGTCTGGGGTTGGGCTCGCCGGGGCAGCCCCCTCGGGGGCCTCTCCCAGGCCCAGCTTGTGCAGGAAGGAGGGTCCATCCTCCAGGTCTTTAATAATAAAGGATCTGCCGCCTCGGGCCACCAGCAGGCCAAAGGGGAAGGTCCACCGGTACCTGATCCCCTTCTCCCGCAAGGTTTTGGTAATTGGCAACAGGTTTCGCCGGCGGGCCAGTGTCTCTGGGGACAAATCCTGGAAGATTGAAAGCCTCACTCCCTCATATTCCACCACAGGCAGGGGTCTCGTTTTGCTGAGAATAGACTCTTTTGTCCTGTAGTAGTGTAGGCGAATCACTATGTCCCTTGGTTGTTCATTTTGTAGAGGCTAAGCCCGCAGGGCCCTATGGCATCTGTCCATTGCCAGGGCGTCTTTAGGGGTCTCCCTGGGAGCAGCGCTTCCAGCCATTGCTTGATGTACTCCTCACAGTCCAGCACACTCTCCGTGACCCCTCTTATTCTGAGATTGTTCCGCCTGTCGTGGTTTTCCGCGTCTTCTTGACGCTCCCTCAGTTCATTTATTTGCTCCTGCAGCTCTATAGATTTTTTATCTTGTCTCCAGATTGCTCGGATGGATTGATCCACCTTAGTTTCCAGGACCCCTGTCCTTTCTCCCAGTCCAGTCACTTCCCTTTTCAGCTCCTTAATTTCAGCTTGAAAAAATGTTTTGAGGTCCGTGCAAAGTCTGTTAATATCGCACTGTCTTGCCGGTCTTTGCTCTTGGAGGGTTAATTCCTCCTCCTCTCCGTCAGGCTCAGTCTCTGAGCCGGCGTTTGAAACCGGTGCCATTTCTGAGCCCGCACCGCGCGGCCCTGCGGTCCCAAAGTATTCTGGTAGCCCTCGTTTTTTTGCTGGTTTGGGGGTTTTCCGCGACATCCTAGGTTTTTGTGCGATCTTTGACTTTATTTTTCTGCTGTTTGGTTCCGATTTCAGTGGTTTTTATGCGAGTTTATGGGGAGCGAGGCAGGGAGCTATTAGACTAGGCTGCCATACTCCTTGCCGTCGCGCATGCGCCTCTCCATCACTGAACTTTTTGATAGGTTGCAAGGTGCCAAAGTCTTCTCCAAGCTGGACCTCAGGGGAGCTTATAATCTTGTACGCATACGTCAAGGAGACGAATGGAAAACGGCCTTCAACACGCGTAGTGGCCACTACGAATACCTTGTGATGCCTTTCGGACTGTGTAATGCTCCGGCCGTTTTTCAAGATTTCATTAACGATGTCTTCCGCAAAGTACTCAACGACTTCGTCATAGTCTATCTGGATGATATCCTGATTTTTTCGAAGAATTTACAGGACCACATCTTTCATACATCTTACGTGCTCTCTCGCCTTCGTGAACATCGCTTATATGCCAAGATGGAGAAATGTACCTTCCATCAGACTTCGACCCAGTTTCTAGGCTACATTATTTCCAGCGATGGTTTCATGATGGATCCGGACAAATTAAAAGCCGTTACTAACTGGCCTAGACCCGACTCTCTTAAATCCGTCCAGCGCTTCCTGGGATTTGCGAACTACTACCGCAAGTTTATCCGTGATTTCTCCAGAATTGTTGCACCTATCACAGCCCTTACGAAGAAGGGGGCCGATCCGTCGGTTTGGTCACCAGAGGCCAATACCGCCTTCAACACACTTAAGGAGGCTTTTGTGTCTGCACCGGTTCTCCATCACCCCAACACTGATCTCCCTTTCGTGTTGGAGGTGGACGCCTCAGATTCTGGCGCCGGTGCCATTCTATCCCAGAGACTTTCACCCCAAGAAAAATTGCATCCCTGCGCATTCTTTTCGAAGAGATTTACCTCAGCGGAGAGGATACGACGTGGGGAACAGAGAGTTACTGGCCGTTAAAATGGCACTTCAAGAATGGAGGCATCTCCTGGAAGGGTCGAGGGAACCGTTCACCATCCTCACAGACCATAAGAATTTATTATATATAGAGAATGCTCGCCGTCTGGGTCCACGGCAAGCCCGCTGGTCTTTGTTCTTTTCCAGATTTAATTTCCAACTGTCATATATTCCTGGGACTAAAAATGTCAAAGCCGATGCTCTCTCAAGACAACATTCTTCCGAAGAGAGACCAAAAGATTCCATGGAGACCATTTTACCTCATCTTCCTTCAGAAGCTTTGACAAGATCGTCAAGTCACAAAGGTCCATTCCAAAGAACCTGAAGGTCCCCAGGGGCAAGCTCTTCGTGAGACCTAATTTCATACCCGAGGTTCTGGATTGGGACATGCCTCGAGAGCAGCTGGTCATTCTGGCTACAAGAAGACTTTGGACCTTATACGTCGCAACTTTTGGTGGCCCAAGATGTCCAAAGACATTTTTGAGTATACGCACGCTTGTCCGGTCTGTGCGCAAAACAAGACAATTCATCAAAGGCCTCACGGTCTTCTCCTTCCTCTGCCCATCCCAGAACGTCCATGGTCACACATATCAATGGATTTTATTATGGAGTTGCCAAGGTCCAAAGGGATGAATACAATTTTCGAAGTGGTGGATCGTTTTTCTAAGATGGCTCACTTTATCCCGCTCAAAGGACTTCCCACCTCACCCACCCTTGCTGATATCTTCACTGATCACATCTTTCGCATTCATGGTATTCCTTCGTCCATCGTGTCTGACAGAGGGTCACAGTTTGTATCCAGATTTTGGAGAACTTTTACCAAAAGACTAGGGATCTCTTCTTCTTTTTCCTCAGCTTACCATCCTCAGTCCACTGGTCAAACAGAAAGGGTCAATCAGACCCTGGAAAAATACCTGAGGTGTTTCATTTCCAATTCTCAGGATGATTGGGCACAACTTTTGCCATGGGACCAATATGCTTTTAACTCCGCTACCAACGAGTCCACCCGAGAGTCGCCATTTTTCATCAATTACGGTTTTCATCCCCCATGTCTTCCCGTCTCCAACATTCCTTCCGGAGTCCCGGCTGTAGACGACCGTGTCACATCTCTGCAATCAGCATGGTCCAAGATTCAGTCTGCTCTTCTCACCGCCTCTCAACGGGCCAAACATCAGGCAGATCGCCACCGCCGTCCGGCACCCAGATACAAGCCAGGGGATATGGTATGGCTGTCCTCAATAAACATTTATTTGAAGGTACCTTCCCCAAAATTGGCGCCGAGGTTCCTGGGCCCTTTTCCGATAACTGAACAGATTAATCCGGTAGCATTCCGGCTTCAACTTCCCGACAGCATGAAGATACCAAACGTGTTTCACACATCTCTACTCAAGCCATTCGTATCCAGTCATTTCTTCCCCAACCATAACCGTAGGCCTGATCCGGTTATTACCCAGAATAGGGAAGAATATGAGGTCCAGTCCCTGCTCGATTCTCGCATATCCAGGGGTCAACTGCAGTTCCTCATGCACTGGAAGGGTTTCGGCCCAGAAGAAAGGTCTTGGGTTTCACTTCGTGATATCCACGCTCCGGTTCTTCTGGAGACTTTCAGGAAGAAGTTTCCAAACAAACCATTTAAGGACCGTCCTGAGGCCGTTCCTGAAGGGGGGGTACTGTAAGGAATCTGGTGTCTAAGCGCCGTCAGCGCGACCATTACTCACCTCCAGTCGGTACTCAGGCGTCCAAGCGTCTGCAGCACAATTCCCACATACCTCCGTTGTCTGTTACTGCGCACACGTGCACCTGTCTCTGTCCCCATGCGCATACGCGCGTCTGTCACCGAATCCACGCACACACGCACGCCAGCCCCAGACGTTATGTGCATGCATTCCCAGCTTACAGAGCACACGCCTAACAGAGCACTTTTAACCACTGCTCCTGCAGTGAGGCATCGCCCCCAAGCATCACACAGTTCCATGCAAATCAATGATTACACTCAGCTGGGCTGTAACACCACCCTCCTATCAGGGAGGACTCCTTGCAGTCCTCCAGGCCTGCCCCCTTTTCCCATTGGCCTGCCCAGCTTTATTATGCCTGTGCTTCCGATCACTCGTCGCTCGACATAGTTCTGTATGGAAGCATTTGACTACTCTCTCAGTGACTCCTCAGGTATTGACGCGGATTGGACGACTACCCCCTCTGGCTCTCGACTTCGGCTCTACTTGGACTTCGTGACTTCTGGCATCCCTGTAATACGGCTTATACCTTCGACCATCCGCAACTCTCCAATCCCTGATCTTGGCAACGGCAATAACTACTCCTCCTATACTACCGGTACCGGCAAGTATTGTCTTCCTTACTATACCTGGCCTGGCAACACTAACACCACACTCCGGACGCGCTCCCTTTGCTGCGGGTGCGTGTATCCCTACGTCCCACCTCAGCACAGGGGATGGGTCTGGTCTGCGGGCAGCACCGGCGTAACACTCAGCACCTTCTGGAGGAGACACTAATAACCTGGAGAAAGGGCTCCAATCCCAGCGGGACTGAGGGTTCTCGTTCTCCATCCACTCTCATTCGAGCCGCAGGGATATCTCGAGTGAGTGTGGAAGGATGGGCTTTGTCCATGATAAGCCTGAGTTATTACTGTTTAAATAAAGCAACCTCAGAGCTCTGAGAATCCAACAGAGAGAGAGAGTTAATTGCAGCCACTCAATTAACTAGCCTGGACTAATGAGAGCTCTGTAAAAAGCCCCAATGTGAGACACAGGAGAGAGATTCCTTAGCTCACAATTGGGCTGACAGAAAGGGAGCAGAGAAGCCTGCACACAGGCACTGTCTTGAGCACAAAGGCTGTGCTGAGATCAAGACAACCAGAGACCTATATTTCCTGGACACAGAGGACCCATCAATCTGCCAGAGACTGACATGGAGGGCCACCTGCTTAAGGTACTTCCTGAGACTTTGGGGTGATAGGCTGGTAATGGGAATATCCCTACAGTACTACAGATAGGTGTAGAGAGAGAGGGGGTTAGCCCGGTATTGAAGGGGTTGCACCCCGTATGGCCACCCCCTGACCTCACCAGGGAGGCAAGGGGTTAACTGGACTGCGGTCCAGGAATGTGGTTTTTACCTTGCTGCAACATGAAAATGTGTGCTCTCCTGTTGTAATGTATTTCCACCATGTAAGTGTCTGCACCACACACACACTGGGATCCATCCGGGAGGACAAGGGTTAATAGTTAGATAGTGATTATAGCCCTTTGTTCAATGTTCCCGCCTTTTTAGGCACCATTTTGCAGATGGCCATAGGCCGCCATTGGAGCTCCATTCATTTCAATGGCGGAATGAGCGGTTTTGGACCTGTTTCCCTTGAAGACCAGCAGGTGGCGTCCGAGAGGAGGAGTGGCGGTTTCCCATTGTAAGTCAATAGGCCCATTGACTTCAATGAGGATTCCTCGACGTCGACCTCCAGGAACGAGTTGGCAGCCGTCCAAACCGCAGACTGCAAAAGCGGATACTTTGTCTAAAAAAGAGTTTGATCACTATTAGTTCAAGTTCAACGGCAAGTGGCGTGGAAATCTTAGGTTCTAGGGCACCCCGGAATAAAATTCTTTTTGCCCCTAGCTCCTAGGCCTCCCCACACGACCACCACCGGGTCCAAGAATCCAGGACCCCCGGAAAGGGTCCCGCTGGCCGAGCAGGTCGCGCCATAGGCTTCAATGGCGACGAGAGGAGCAGCGCGAGAAAATGGCTAAGGCCTCGGTCCCGCTGCGCTCGTTGGCGCGGGCGGCAATGTAGCGAGTTCCCCACCAGCAGGGGAATCCTCGCGAGCTGGTCCCGGTCCCCACTGGCGGCACAGCTGACTACACGCTGTCGCGCGTCAGCCGCTGGAGACACCACAGAATGGTGTTTTCTAGCTTTGACGCGTGACGTGTGTGGCTGTGAGCCAATGGGGAGGGGAGGCTTCGGGAGGAGGAGATGCTTCGGGGAGCGGGGAGGAGTGTGGAGTGAAAGCAGGTGAGTGCCTTTCTCTGTGTGTGTGTCTGTGTGTGTGCGTGCCTGTCTGTGTCTGTGTGTGTATGTGTGTGCCCGAGTGCGTGAGTGCCTGCCTCTGTCTGTGCGCGTGTGTGTGTATGAATGAGTGCCTGCGTGTGTGTGTGTGTGTGTGTGAGTGCGTGAGTGCCTGCCTGTGTGTGTGTGTGTGTGTGTGTGTATGTATGTATGAGTGCCTGCGTGTGTGTGTGTTTACCTCAGAAGCTCCAGCTCCTCAGAAGCTCCAGCTCCAGCCCGAGTCCGTGGAGGGAGGGGGGGGGGGGGAGAGTAGCGGGTCCCTCCGCTCAAGCCACGCCCCCCCCTCCCTGTCAAACCGCCCACCACCCGCCCACCTCCCGCTCCGGCTCCCGCTCTCTACAGACCGCATATCGCGGTCTGTGTATCTCAGCGCACCGCCTGTCAGCAGTGCGGGTGCGCTGACTCTGGGAGCGGGGCCTTAGCCTAAGTCCAAAACCCTGATAACCATAAGCCCATATCTCCGGTTCTGGAGGGTCCAGAGGGCCGGGGTTTGGGGTGCCGACAGTCACTGTTCCGGCATGACTGCAAGTCCATTCCCAACCCTCTCCGACCAACCCGACAGAGTATGGACCACCATAAAGGTCCGTGAGTTTTTCCCATAGACATCAACGGCAGCCGTTCCCAATTGACCGGCTATGGCGGAGACGTCCCATAGACTTCAACGGCGGCGATGCCCCATTGTAAGTCTATGGCGATGGTACCCATTGGCGCCAATGGCGGAGTTTCCCCATTGAAAGTCTATGGCAGAGAAGCCCGTTGATTTCAATGGGAAAGGAGTGAAAAACTGAGATTTATTTTACAGCGGAGAAATTTGTAATAAAGAAATAAACGGTTTAACTTGTATTTGCATATCTCCGGTTCTGTGGGTCGCAGCGGGCTGAAACTTGGCCACTATGGTGAGTCAGTTCCGGCATTAAGAACTGAGTCATTTCGACCCGCTGGGCCCAACAGAACCGGTTATTTTAATATGTCTGTATATTAAAAAAATATTGTGTTCCAAAGCGGGGACAAAAGCCCGCGAAAATTCCTGCACACTGAGGAATGCAAATGGTCAGGAGGGTGACCTAATGTCTAAGAAACAGACCTCTGATCAAAGGCTCAGCCTCTCTAACTGTTTACATGAGGGCGGAGAAGTGCAGGGCTTAAGTGGTTTGTAGGTGCTATAACTCACACCTACAAACTGAGAATATCCTGCCAGATACCCCATCTGGCAAACTTCCCGGCACCCTGACTTGGGTGTGGGGGCTACAGAAATGAGACCCTCGGGGTCCCAGAACGCATGTGCCATCTAGCTGGGGGGCATGGGTTAACAGTGTTCCCACGTTAGAGATTGGGTGCAGCTAATTGTTCTCCAATAGTCTGCACTCAATAGTAAGAATAGGGTTGAAAAGGTATATAAACTGATGTCAACCCTACAGTCTTTGTCTTCGTTACATCACTTGATTGACGCCTGATTGCTGGAAAATTGCTATTTGATACTTCTTCATTCCATCCCCCTAAGTAAGTGTTACCTTCTTGTTTGTTAATTGTACTATCTTGTTGTGTTCACCTATCTAAGGAATAAAAATACTTTATTATATCTAAGCCTCGTTCAGTTCAACCCAGTTATTTGGTGTAAATTATATCTTGTCATAAGTTACCGTGACAAGCTTATAATTAACTGGTGGCAGCGGCGGGATTGAACTGAACCTGTATTACAGTTTACTGCGGGGCTCTGTAATACAGTGGGAACTCGAGGTGAATTGCGAGTTCCTGGGACTAAAGATATTGAACACACGGTTGTGCAACATTTAACACAAATTGTAACACCACCTCACTGCTCCGACTGAACATCTATCAGCCTTGAACTATGATTGAGGGTGCCGGCTCATCTAACGTTCGGACCCGCGCTCAGCTACGGGAAATGTGCTGAGAGTATGACCTGCCTGTCATGATCGGGTATGAGGGGTTAATGGGATATGTGTACATGTTGATCTGCATCCCCCTGCATCAGCAGAATTGCCCCAGGTCTTAGATTTATTTCCACAGCAGTCTGTGTTATATTCCTGTATGTGTAGAAATCATGTCGGGAGGGAAAGGGTTAACCATATTGTGTATATGTTGATCTGCATCCCCCTGCTTCAGTAGAATTAATTGCTATGTTATGTATTAACATGGAGAGAGGGTTAATTAACTGTGTATTTGTCATAATGTAAACCCCATAGAACCATATCTCTGTATGTGTTTGTGCTACAAGGCGGAAATTTGGATATGCTTTCCTATGCAACGAACACAGGTTGCATAGATATTGTTAATCTGATTTAAAATATGGGAAAAATAATTGTTATCGCTGTTTTTACTATAACTTTGGATATAAGTTTGGAAGCTCGCCAAATGGCCCCTTTGATATGTAATTGTACAATCAAAGGAGGCCACTTGAAAGGCTTTGGTGTGGAGAAGTTCCCCACAGGTGACTCACCTCATTGCATATGCAGCCAGGTCTCACAACTAGGTGATAACCATTTCACCTGTCAAAAGTGACACCTTACATGAAAGACCCCTGCCCAATAAGCATTTTTGCTAGACAGGATGGCAACGATGGCATCATGTCATAGTTTTTTATAAATGGGCTAGCCAAGTAGCTACAGGGGAGGGTTGTATTAATGAGGGGCTGGGTAAACCCAGCTTTTTGCGTTATCTGGCAACCTGTGATTGGGTCAATGTTTTTGTTCACCAATAACTGAACTACCAAGGTAGGAATGGGAGGCCTGCATCTATACAGTTGCTTGCACCCCTTATTCCTGTGTTGGTTGTTTGTGGCTGTCGTTTTGTCGTGCTTGTTGTGACCTATAACAACTAAGGAGCTGCTATTCAGCTGAATATCTCCTTGTCCAACCTCAGAAAGTGTAAATATTTCTGTAATGTTATTTGCTTGATGTATTGTCTGTTCTGCTCATAGGAAATAAACTCATTCAGTTTACTATATCCTAGTCTTGTTCAATCTGGCCCAGTTATTGTATATATGTGCTGTTCTCTCGTGACACTGCCCACGGAGGACCAGGATGCCGAGCAGATGATAGAGGCGATCAGGGCACACGAAGCCCGGCTTGCAGAGCCCCAGGGAAAGGCTCAGCTTGCCCTTGTGCCGCCGCCCGGAGAGCAGGGAAGGAACCCAGTGCCGGGGCGGCAGAATCCCGGGGAGGGAGCAGTGCAGCAGGAGGGGTATTGGTCGCTGTGGCTACCAGTCCTTTCACCCCTGAAATGCTGGCACTGATAACTGCGTGGGGTGACAGAGGGACACCGGAGGAGCGGCTGCAGTTTATCACTATGGCAGTGAACAGACCTGCTTATTGCCCCCCTGCCCACCACGACAGAGATGCTCTCAAACTGGACCATCACAGCCTCACCAAGTTCGGGGAAGGTACTGATCAGATCGACAGTTTCTTAAAGAACTTTGAAACGCAGTGCCAGCGGTACAAAGTGCTTCCCCAGCACCGGGTCACACGTTTGGACTCCTTGCTATCCGGCTTGACTATCAAACGATGATGGCGCTTCCAGAGGAATATGCTGACGACTACGATCACTTAAAAGAGCTGTTATTATTTCAATATGGCCTCACCCCTGAAGCCTACTGGGGCAAATTCCGGCTGGAAGAGAGACAGCCCCTGGAGTCCTATGTGACTTACGTGACCCGCACGGCCCTGCATGGGCTCAGATGGGTGGAGGGCTATGAGGCCAAAACTTACCAACTCCTGCTGGATCTGATTTTCCAGGAGCAGCTCATGCAGCAGTGTCCGCCAGCGGTGAGGTCTTGGGTGTACAACAAAAAGCCCAAGGCTTACCAGGAGGCGGCAAGGCTTGCAGATGATTATGTCGCCAGCCAGGCGCTGATGCCCGCCAAAGCAGCAGCCAAAGCAGCGGCGGCGGCCCCAACTAAAAAGACTTATCGGAGCCAGACAGCGGCAATGGCGGCGGCGCCAGTCATCCTGCATTTGGAACCAACGAAAGCGGAGGGCACTGAGGAGCCCGGGGAGGTAAGCCAGGATCAGTTGCAACCACAGACTGACTTACTGTTCCCCCTCACCCTTCCCCATTCCCCTGACAATGACATGACTGGGGGGTGGCCAGAATTAGGAGCCCAGTTTAGGGAGGCAGTGAAGGCAGACCCTACCCTGGCCGGCGTGAGACTTCAGGCGTCCGAGTCTCAGGGAGGGAAGGGCACTGAGCACTGCCTATGGCATAAGGGACTCTTCTATAGAGAAGCGGGGAACCCAGGGATAGAGGAGGGATTGACTGGTAAGCGACAGCTAGTAGTGCCCCAGGGGTACCGACAGCAACTGTTACGGGTAGCTCACTCTATTCTGTTAGCGGGGCATCAGGGTGTCAACAGAACGCGAGCCCGGTTATTACAGCATTACTACTGGCCGGGGGCATCCCGGGATGTGGGCACTTTCTGCCGCTCCTGTGATGCCTGCCAGCGAGTAGGTAAGGCGGGCGACCGCATGAAGGCACCTCTGAAACCCCTACCAGTAATAGGGGAACCCTTCCAGAAGGTAGCGATGGACCTTGTAGGACCCCTTATGATTCCTAGCAGGTCAGGGAAGCGCTAAATCCTCATGGTGGTGGATTTTGCCACCCGGTACCCTGAGGCAGCAGCGCTTGGCACCATAGATGCCAAGACAGTAGCGGCAGCGTTGCTGAACATTTTTGCTAGGGTAGGTTTCCCTAGTGAGATCCTAACCAATCAAGGGTTGCAGTTCATGAGTGAACTGTTACAGTGTCTCTGGGATGCATGCGGTGTACAGCACCGGCGCACTACCCCTTACCATCCCCAGACGAACGGATTATGTGAGAGGTTTAACGGTACCCTGAAGCAGATGCTTCGGACCTTTATAGAGGCAGAGGGGAAAGACTGGGAGATTCATTTACAGCACTTGCTGTTTGCCTACCGAGAGGTACCGCAGGAATCTACAGGCTTTTCCCCCTTCGAGCTACTATATGGCCGCAGGGTACGTGGACCTCCTGGACCTATTCCATGAGGGATGGGAAGGGGAGGCTACTGCTACTGATGCTTCAGTGATCCAGTATGTAGTAGATCTCCGAGACCGGTTAGAGATACTCATTGGGGTGGCCCAGGATCACCTCAGGGCCGCTCAGACCAAGCAAAAGCAATGATATGACCGGAATGCCCGTAGCAGAGAATTCATCCCAGGACAGCAGGTGCTTGTTCTCAAACCCAACCCACTCGGGAGAACAAATTGATGGTTGCCTGGTCGGGACCGTACTCGGTCATCCGAAAGGTGAATGAGTACAACTATGTTGTACAGGTAGCGCCAGAGAGGCATGAGGCATATCACATTAATATGTTAAAGGAATACAGAGCACCGAGAATGGGAGCAGTAATGGCCATTTGTAGCCCACTGATGGAGGATCTGGCGAGCAATGCTCTGCCTGATCTTCTAGGGGAGGCTAGGCAGGGATACACTGTGGAACAGGTGGAGGTAGGGGCACAGTTAAGTGCTAGGCAGAAAGGAGAAGCAAGAAACATGCTAGCTAAGTATAGGGTGTAGAGGGAGAAAGTGGGTGGCCCGATATTAAAGGGGTGGCACCCCATATGGCCATCCCCTGACCTCACCAGAGAGACAAGAAGTTAACTGGACTGCGATCCAGGGATGAGGTTTGCACCTTGTACCTTGAAAATGTATGTTCCCCGGTTCCCATGTTTCATTACAAGCATGTATTTTAATGTTTTAAAGTGCATTTCTGTATCTCCAGTTCTGGAGATCGCAGAGAGTTCATATTTGGCCAATATGTGGAGTCATTGTAGGCATTAAAAACTGGCAAAGGTCGACCCACTGAGCCCACCAGAATGGAATTTATTAATATGTGTAGATATTAAAGTGTATATGTATTTTATTTTGGATCTGTTCTGAAAATGCAGACGCCATTTGCTAGGCTAATGGGTCATGAAGGGCAGACGGCTGAATGGCCTAAGCACAGTGATCAAAAGTTAACTGCCTTGATTGTTACCCAATGTCTAGGGATTAAGTATTAGTCAATCAACAAACTCTGCCAGTCTGATTGTTGCCTGAGGGCATGGGTTAGTCTGTGTCTCCACGTTAGATAATTGTTCACCAATAGGCTGTGTTCAATGTTAAGAATAGGGTTGCACAGGTATATAAACTGTGTCAACCCTACAGTTTTTAGTTGTGCTGGAGTTATGCTTCTGATACCATCTTGAATGTCACTGGATTGCTGGAGTTGTGCCTCTGATTCCATCTTGAATGTCACTGGACTGTTGGAGAACTGCTATTGGATACTTCTCCATCCCCCAACTCTAAGTAAGTTTATCTTCTTGTCTGTTAATTGTACTATATTGCTGTGTTCACCTTATTTAAGGAATAAATTATATTTTATTATATCTAAGTCTCGTTCAGTTCAACCCAGATATTTGGTGTTCATTATATCTTGTCATAATCTACCGTGACATAGGGCTCTTTTCACTCACATGCCAGGGAACACACATCTCACAGAACACCCAGTGGACACAGGGGACCTGCGACCTCTGCATAAGCACGCTTATAGAGTGTCAGCACAGGTCAAGACCAGTCTGGAGAGGAAGATAGAGGAGATGCTGACCCTAGGGGTAATTACCCCGTCCCAGAGCCTTTGGGCAAGTCCGGTAGTCCTAGTGCCTAAGAAGGACAAGACCACCCGGTTTTGTGTGGACTACCGCTTGCTCAACGCTGGGACGGTGTCAGATGCCTACCCCATGCTCGCATGGATGAGTTACTGGATGAACTCGCTGGGGCAAATTATCAGACCACCATGTATTTGAGCAAAGGCTATTGGCAAATCCCCCTGACCCTGGAGGCTAGAGAGAAGTCAGCATTCATCACCCCAAGTGGCCTCTATGAATTCTTGGTGATGCCATTTGGGATGAAGAATGCCCTGGCTACCTTCCAACGCCTGGTCAATCGTTTACTGGAAGGGATGCAGAGCTATGCCAGGGCTTACTTAGATGACATTGCTGTCTTTAGTAACTCCTGGGAATCCCACTTAGGACATGTAGCTGCGGTACTGGATAGGATTCGGGAGGCTGGGCTGACCTTGAAACCTACAAAGTGTATGGTAGGGATGGCAGAGGTCCTGTACTTAGGGCACAGGGTGGGTGGAGGGTACCTCAAACCAGAGCCAGCCAAGGTAGAAGCCATAGTGTTCAGTGGCCTGTTCCAAAAACCAAGAAACAGGTCATGGCATTTTTGGGCACCGCAGGGTACTATAGGAAATTTGTCCCACAGTACAGCACCGTGGCCAAACCCCTGACTGATTTGACCAGAAAGCAACTGCATGTGCTTATTACCTGGACTCCTGCCTGTGAAACTGCGTTTCAGGCACTGAAAACTGCACTTGCTGGGGCCCCCATACTGGCTGCCCCGGACTATACCAAACATTTTCTTATACAGACTGATGCCTCGGACTTTGGCGTTGGGGCTGTGTTGAGCCAGGTGGGGGAAGACGGCAGAGAGCACCCTGTGGTGTACCTCAGCCGCAAACAACTCCCCAAGGAGGTGGCATATGCCACCATTGAGAAGGAGTGCTTGGCCATTGTGTGTGCACTTAGGAAGCTCCAACCTTGCGTGTATGGGAGGGCTTTCACGGTCATCACAGACCACAACCCCCTGAGTTGGCTACAGAGGGCATCAGGGGAGAATGCCAAGTTGCTAAGGTGGAGCTTGGCCCTGCAAGAATTTGAGTTCACTAGCCAGCATAAGAAGGGTAGTGAAAACAGCAATGCTAATGGACTTTCACGTCAGGACTATCCCTCTGAGACTGAATTCATTAATGGTGCCAGCAGTGACCCACTCCCCATGAGGGCCAGTGGGCCACAGGTCACCTATTAAGAAGGGGAGGTGTAGAGGGAGAGGGGGTTGGCCCGGTATTAAAGGGGTTGCACCCCATATGGCTACCCCCTGACCTCACCAGGGAGGCAAGGGGTTAACTGGACTGCAGTCCAGGAATGTGGTTTTTACCTTGCTGCAACATGAAAATGTGTGCTCTCCTGTTGTAATGTATTTCCACCATGTAAGTGTCTGCACCACACACACACTGGGATCCATCCGGGAGGACAAGGGTTAATAGTTAGATGGTGATTATAGCCCTTTGTTCAATGTTCCCGCCTTTTCAGGCACCATTTTGCAGATGGCCATAGGCCGCCATTGGAGCTCCATTCATTTTAATGGCGGAATGAGCGGTTTTGGACCTGTTTCCCTTGAAGACCAGCAGGTGGCGTCCGAGAGGAGGAGCGGCGGTTTCCCATTGAAAGTCAATGGGCCCATTGACTTCAATGAGGATTCCTCGACCTCCAGGAATGAGTTGGCAGCCGTCCAAACCGCAGACCGCAAAAGCGGATACTTTGTCTAAAAAAGAGTTTGATCACTATTAGTTCAAGTTCAACGGCAAGTGGCGTGGGAATCGTAGGTTCTAGGGCACCCCGGAATAAAATTATTTTTGCCCCTAGCTCCTAGGCCTCCCCACACTTGACCAGGGGACCCCCGGAAAGAGTCGCGCTGGCCGAGCGGGTCGCGCCATAGGCTTCAATGGCAGCGAGAGGAGCAGCGAGAGAAAACGGCTAGGTCCAAAACCCTGAAAACCATAAGTCTATATCTCCGGTTCTGGAGGGTCCAGAGGGCCGGGGTTTGGGGTGCCGACAGTCACTGTTCCGGCATGACTGCAGGTCCATTCCCGACCCTCTCCGACCAACCCGACGAAGTATGGATCACCATAAAGGTCCGTGAGTTTTTCCCATAGACATCAATGGCAGCCGTTCCCAATTGACCGGCTATGGCGGAGACGTCCCATAGACTTCAACGGCGGCGATGCCCCATTGTAAGTCTATGGCGATGGTACCCATAGGCGCCAATGGCGGAGTTTCCCCATTGAAAGTCTATGGCAGAGAAGCCCGTTGATTTCAATGGGAAAGGAGTGAAAAACTGAGATTTATTTTACAGCGGAGAAATTTGTAATAAAGAAATAAACGGTTTAACTTGTATTTGCATATCTCCGGTTCTGTGGGTCGCAGCGGGCTGAAACTTGGCCACTATGGTGAGTCAGTTCCGGCATTAAGAACTGGGTAATTTCGACCCGCTGGGCCCAACAGAACCGGTTATTTTAATATGTCTATATTAAAAACTATATTGTGTTCCAAAGCGGGGACAAAAGCCCGCGAAGATTCCTGCATACTGAGGAATGCAAATGGTCAGGGGGGCTACCTAATGTCTAAGAAACAGACCCCTGATCAAAGGCTCAGCCTCTCTAACTGTTTACATGAGGGCGGAGAAGTGCAGGGCTTGAGTGGTTTGTAGGTGCTATAACTCACACCTACAAACAAAGAATATCCTGCCAGATACCCTATCTGGCAGACTGCCCGGCGCCCTGACTTGGGTGTGGGGGCTACAGAAATGAGACCCTCAGGGTCCCAGTACGCATGTGCCATCTAGCTGAGGGGCATGGGTTAACAGTGTTCCCACGTTAGCGATTGGGTGCAGCTGATTGTTCTCCAATAGTCTGCACTCAATAGTAAGAATAGGGTTGAAAAGATATATATATATACAAGAAAACTGGGGCGCTCCTCACAATTATACACACTGATACCCAAAATCTAGTTGGAGTTCAAAGTTGATGTAGATAGGCGGCAATGATGCACATAAATAATAAAATCATGCAATACTAGCCGCTGGTCTTTGCTGCTGCTCAGCCGGTAACGGAGCTCCCACGATCCTCACACAGAATGAAGACACAATAAGGCGAGCAATGATGATCGATGGGAAGCGCAAAAACATGTGGAAATAAAAATATATATATATAGTGTGACCCAATTATTTACAGGTGGAATATGTCTTCATGCGGTCTATGGCTGTTATACTCACAAAAGTGAGGGTTGGTCTGTACACGTAATGGTATCTTTAAGAGTTGCCCCTTCAGTGTTAGAGACCAGTGTTTCAGCTTCAGCAATGATGTAGATACAGGTACCTTAAATGGTTAAGCACAAACAACCAAACATAGTGCGAACTGTTTAAAACTGTATTAGAATTTGTGGATGGTAATACACTCGCATGATATTAGTAGTTAGTTAGGCATTTAGATACACATTGGAATCTCGCCTCCGGTTAGCTGTCTGCTTCCCTGCTTCTCCCCTGCTCGGCGTGCATCTCACGGTTGCGTTCCAGCAGATCCGGATATGACGTCAGCGGGTTTAGGCAGTTCCTGATGAAACCGAGTAAGGTGAAACGCGTAGAGTGACGCTGAGAGAGGATCCACAGCTGACTCGCTGACCGGAACTGCCTAAACCCGCTGACGTCATATCCGGATCTGCTGGAACGCAACCGTGAGACGCACGCCGAGCAGGGGAGAAGCAGGGAAGCAGACAGCTAACCGGAGGCGAGATTCCAATGTGTATCTAAATGCCTAACTAACTACTAATATCATGTGAGTGTATTACCATCCACATATTCTAATACAGTTTTAAACAGTTCGCACTATGTTTGGTTGTTTGTGCTTAACCATTTAAGGTACCTGTATCTACATCATTGCTGAAGCTGAAACACTGGTCTCTAACACTGAAGGAGCAACTCTTAAAGATACCATTACGTGTACAGACCAACCCTCACTTTTGTGAGTATAACAGCCATAGACCGCATGAAGACATATTCCACCTATAAATAATTGAGTCACACTATATATTTTTTATTTCCATATGTTTTTGCGCTTCCCATCAATCATCACTTCTTCACCTACCTGGGATTGAGAGAGCAATCCTGCCCTGGGTCACAGCTGCATCACAAGTTTGTTTGTATCACCACATTTACTTTTATTTTGGTTAAATTGTTAATATTGTGTTAGCATATGTTCTAATTAGAAATAGAGCGCCACTATTTGATATATTTTCTTTGCACAATAAGGCGAGCGCAAGCCAGAAAAAACAAAAACAGAAACAGCAAAATGTAAGTCACACAATAGCCTAAAATGCTAAAAATTGAATGGGTGATGGTAGGGGAAATAGGATAGAAGAAAGTAATACACTCACATGGCCATATGTGAGTGCAAACCTGATGAAGCTTACGAGCGAAACATGTTGTTCTGAGGAGGACTTTTGGACATTTTATACCACCGCAGTTTCACCTGGATTGCCGTTCGCTGCCAGACTTTTCGGACGCGGAAGTCAGGGTACAACGCCGATCGCGCCATACAGGAGAGCTGCCGTGAGTTCTGGGACATTTCCAATTGGACTTTTTACTTCTTTTATTCATTAAAGCTCTGTTTTTTACCTGGCTTACCCTGCCTGTGATTTACTAAAGAAGATTGTGCTCCACCTCTAAGGCTGGGATTATCTCCGAGTGTCTACACTCACATATGGCCATGTGAGTGGTTTCTTTATATATCTTTATATATCTATTTTATCCACCCCACCATTTATTGTCACTTGACGGTGTCATACACCTATTGCTGTTCTCCCCTCCTCTCCTGAGATCTCCATCAGGACCAGTGATCAGTGAAGCAAGCCGTAGGCTAAAGCCACCTTTGTTGTGATGTGTATACAATCACACATGGCCGTGTGAGTGATTTTGTATTACTTTCTTCCATCCTATTTCCCCTCCCATCACCCATTCAATTTTTAGCATTTTAGGCTATTGTGTGACTTACATTTTGCTGTTTCTGTTTTTGAAAAGATATATAAAAACTGATATATAAACTGATGCCAACCCTACAGTCTTTGTCTTCTTTACATCAGCAGGTAGGTAAGATCATACACAAAGGGCAGATAGAACACACAGTACAGATATCTTAAAATGCATTGTCCCCTATATCAGCGCTGATCATTGGTATATCAGCGCTGATATGCTCGAGGACAAGCCTAACTATAAGGTGAGTACAAGCACGGTCCCTATGTTCAGAGAGATCCTGCAGTGTTATATGAACACGCAGGAGCAAAGTTTCAACCGCAGGCGGGGCGCTCTGAATACCACAGCTGAGAGCAGTGTCAGTGATAGCTGATTTCAAATGAAATGCTTCCCGCGTTTGGAGTAGGTAAGTTGCCGACGCGCGCGTTTCACGAGTGAACGCTTCTTCAGGGCCCTGAAGTTAAGTTACGAATGATTACAGTCACATGCTGTTTGACACACACTCTTATTTTAAAGCCCATTTTTTTATTCATTGTTCACCAATAAAGTATTTTAATCAAATAATTATACATTTAGCTTGATAGAGTGCTGATATACTAGGTCTCCTTTTCTTTTGTATACATCATTCCTTTACCTAGTAAGCACCTCAACGTGGTTTATATTGTGGCGGTGCGGGAGTTCCCTTTGTGTGTAGCTTTTGTATTTTTTGCCTGGATAAAGGAACAGGCTCAATAAAGCCAAGATATAATTTCACCTGAATCGGTCTCCATTATATGTACCTCTGCACACATCTCTTGCAGGTACAGAATACTATTTTGCTTGGTAAACATACATACAGTTTTCTGTGCTGGTGATTAAAGCTCTCACCGGGAATTCAATATGACCAATATGAAGGTGCATGACCAGGGCGGCTGCGAGGGAGCTCCCCTTCTCGTAGATACCCGGTACCCACATTTACACTTACCAATAACAACAGAGACCGAATATGGACGTATAAAATCTGTGGCTTTTTAATTTTCCATTAAATAAATGAGTAAATGCCAATTCCTGCCAGAGTGCTCCTTTTAAAGGGTGAAAGGTCAGATAGTCCTTGAACTGCTAACACTGTGACCCTCACGGCCGGGCCTACGTGACCCGGCTGTTGTCGCGATTGGGCTCCTGGAAGTCACATTTAAATGACCCCACCCACTCTCGTCCTAGCATTGCTCATTCTTGGCTGTTCCTTTTTTGTATTCCTTCACTCTTTACCCCCACCAGGCCTTACTAGCCCAAAGCTCCATCTGATATTCAGACGGGATCCTGAACCCCTCACCAAACCTGGCCCAAAGCAGCTGGGCTGCATCTCTATCGGGGTACCTTTTCAGTCATGGCGCCATACTTTCGCTGATTACCAGGGACGCCGCCTTCCTGACCAGCCTTCTGCCCTGATCCCCTGAAACACTGCCTGCAACCATCGCAGGCGGCTTCGCCTCCACACTACCTGCGACCATCGCTAGTGACCATTTGCCACCCCACTGCCTGCAACCGCTGCAGGCGACCATCTCGCCACCCCACCGCCTGTAACCACCGCAGATGCCCGTCTTGCCACAACACCGCCTGCGACTGCCGCAGGCAGCCGTCTCAAGTATTTCCGCGTCACACTACCTCCTGCCACCGCTGCAGGAGGCTGCTGCCCAATCAGTGGCCTCTTCCTGCTGACTGCACCCATTGCAGCCAGCCGCAGCACCCTTTGTGGCATATCCCTACCGCGACGAAGATGCCATTGAACCCAGGATAGGAAGGATATCTGGAAAAGAGAAATAGGGGGGCAAAAACAATAACAGACCGATAGAATGACAGGGTGATGGGGGATGCACAAAACATGTACTCACACTGGCCTGTGTGGTACTAGGTGTTGCTATAGGTATCTTTAGTCTCCTTCTTAACAATAGGTCCCACTCCTTCTCCCTCTGTGCGTCAGGAAAGCCACTCAGTGCGCATATAGTGGGAAACGGCGCCACACAAGTTGATTAAAAAAGCATTTACCTATATATAATTGAAAACGTTCTATGTTTGCTGTTCTTATGGGCAATCTGATTGGACCGTCGGTCTGTCACTCAGCCTCCGGCCAATCAGATTTGTCCGTGGCCCGGCCCCGCCCCCGCCTCTCATTGGCTTGCTTGTTTAGCTGGGGGGGGACACGCACAACCACTCACTTACTCTCCTCTTCTCCTCCTCACCCCGCGACCTGGGCCACTGGATCCCCCCGCCATCACCCAAAGCTCACCTCCCCGCCGACTCCCCCTCCTCCATCACCCTCCTCACCTGCAGCTCACCTCCCCGCTGCCTTCCCTCACGGCGCCCTTAACCCTGCTTGGCCCCGGGGGGGGGGGGAAAGTGCAGCTCGGCTGACGGCCCACCTCCCCGCTACCTTTCCCTCGGCGTGCCTTCCACCCTCAACACGACCCCCCCTCACCCTCCGCTGCTCCGCCATCACCTCCTGCCACCAGCAGCAGACATGCCGGGGGGAGGGAGGGTCGTGTTGAGGGTGGAAGGCAGTGGCGGCCGCGTGGGACATGCCCTTCACTCCAGTCCCCTTGCCAACGGCAGTCCCTTGGTTGCCCGCGTGGTACAGGTGATGGCCACAGGGGGGGGGGGGAGAGGGTACCGCCTTTTCAGATTGGCTGCCGTTCCACTCTTCCTTCCCCCCTCCTCCTGTTCACCGTGTGTGTGTGTGTGTGTGTGTGTGTGTGTGTGTGTGTGTGTGTGTGTGTGTGTGTGTGTGTGTGTGTGTGTGTGTGTGTGTGTGTGTGTGTGTGTGTGTGTGTGTGTGTGTGACACTGTGTGTGTGTGACACTGTGTGTGTGTGTGTGTGACACTGTGTGTGTGTGACACTGTGTGTGTCTGTGACACTGTGTCTCACTAACACTGTGTGTAACACATTGTGTGTGTGTGTGACACTGTGTGTGTCTCTGTGACACTTTGTGTGTCTGTGACAATTTGTGTGTGTCTGTGTGTGTGTGACACTGTGTTTGTGTGTGTGTCTGTGACACTGTGTTTGTGTGTGTGTCTGTGACACTGTGTGTGTGTGACACTGTGTGTGTGTGACACTGTGTGTGTGTGGGGGGGGGACACTGTAGGGGGGGACAGGAGCTTCGCATGGGGGGGGGGGGTCGGAGTTGCACATGGGGGGGGACCGAGAAAGAGAGGGGGAGCAGAGAAATAGGGGGGAGCAGAGAAACAGACATGGGGAGTGGAGATAGAGGAGGGAGCAGGACATTTTACTCCCGGGCAACGCCGGGTCTCTCAGCTAGTTAAAGATAAAAATGAGATAACATATGACTCACATATAAAAACTGCTCCAGGACCACGACGTCAGCCTCTTTCACTCCGGTGCAGTATGTTCCTGTGCACCGCGTCCGGTACACAGGACTGCTTACCCTTGGTGCAGGCGCCGGCTACGGTGTCCTCGAGCAGACACACAAAACTTCTGGTCCAGGTCTCATCCTGTGATCGCTCTCCATTGCCGACATTGGGGAGTTACAGCTGCCGAATTACAGGCAGGGAGCAGTGCTGCGTATGAGAGAGTGCGCGCAGCAATGTGTTCCTACGGTGAGCAGGACTGACCATGAATACACAGGATAAAATATACAATTCATTCATCTCTGTGTTGGCACCCCTGACTGTAATTGTCTCTGGTACTATAAATGGTACAGTAAAGCTTTACGGAGGGGTGTGGAGGAAAAAAATCGACATACCTAGATAGCTCATCTCCCAAAGATCCAATGCTCGAGATGATACATACCTTTGAGAAATTTATCGAGCGAGATTTACAATTATTGTCACAGGGTTTTTCCTGTACCCCTAAACACTTAAACAACTTAACTAGGGATGAATTAGATAAACTTCAATCTTTGAAAGAAAATTAAAATCTTAAAATAAAAAATGCAGATAAGGAAGGATAAGTTGTCGATGACTACAAGCGTGAGGCTTTGCGACAGGTGGGCGACGCTGTATCTTACCGTAAATTAGAAGGTGACCCTACTAACAGTTTTCTTAAACAACTTACAGTCTTGGTGGACATGGGGAAGGAGTTGCGGGTTTTTAATGCACAAGAATCATTTCATTTGGTTTCACATCCTGTTGTGCCTATTTTTCACCATCTCCCAAAGATCCACAAGACTCTTGTCTGCTTCCAGGCAGGCCTATCATCTCGAGCATTGGATCTTTGGGAGACGGTCTATCCATCGTCGATTTTTTTTTCCTCCAGCCCATAGTACTGTTAGAAAAACTTTGACCATGTAATATTCAGGAATCAGGTTTGCAGTTCAAAGCAGTGGTCTTTATTTCTTCAATCAGTGTTTTTAGCATGGATACAGCATACAAAATACTTCTGTTCAAGGCAACAAATACATAAGAAGGCAGTATCTTATGCCTACGACAGCTACTCTTTTTTACCCTTAGATAAAAGAGATATGAATCAATGTCTCCGCTAACTCGCTTTGCCAACTAAATTACGTACTGTCATTCCCTACTATTTTTATATTTATTGGAACATCGTGAGTGTGATTGTGAGGGGGTAACCAAGCTCAATAATAAATGTTAAGCCCACTTGGTTACCCCTTATCCGTGTGTAAATGTCCTAGAGTGTCAGCTCTTGGACCCAACTGTCGTATATATATCACTGAGACTGTGTAGAAATTAGGCGACAATTGAGTATTTTCTGTGTTTTGCCTTTCCTGGGGTGCTGGGCAGCGAGGCTGTGAGTTTGAGGGTGTGTTTTGCAGAGAATTTTTAATCGGATTGTTGCTATGTAGCGGGGTTCCCGAGTTATGGGATACTCTAAAGATGTACCTGGGAATCAAGTAAGATTCTCGGGCACATTGAAGCACAGTGCCCCGGCAAAATCCTACCCTGAAAATGTTCTTGTGACTCACCGCCAGGATTCCCTGCTTCAGCACAAACTGGAAAAGTAAAGAGGGCATGGGGGATCAAGGTACCCTAGCATAAGGTGGGATGCCGAGACCATGCCCAGTCCAGCTATGCACAAAAGCAGCAAGGGTTTTTATTGTGCGGGTATTGTAAAGTCAGGGTTGTTCAGTGTGCCAGGGATAAGGCTGATAAGAATAGAGAACACATATGCTTATTCTTTCCCTGCCACCGGACCAGAAGACTTTTACCGTGAAAACACAAAGACACATAAGCAGAAATAATTTTTATTAAAGGTTTTTATTTAATAAATGTGAATGCTTATAACCTTGTATCTGTGACTGTGGGATTCCAAGTTGGTGGTTTCGAGACACCAGGTGGCTACCAAGCTTGGCGCCACTGAGTCTATTCGGGACCCGACGTTGAAAGCCTCAAGGATGCCAAGGTGTTAGAACAGGAGGAGAACAACAGTTATACTTGAGTACCTCCGTCCTGGGCTGCCAAAGGGCTATCCGGCAACCATTTGCCCTATCCCAGACTCTGCGGAGCCTGGACAGCGGGTGGGCTCGATATGCTAAGAGGCAGAGGTCCCAGGTTGGCGCATGCCCCTTAGCAGAATCCAAATCGGTGCCCACCTGGCTTCAGTATAACAGCAAACCGGTGATAGGCAGGCAGGAGAATTCCCATGCTCTGATTGGATGTAGTGAAAGGGACTCTGAAACCCATAAGAAACCTTGCAGCCAATCAGGACCTCAGATTCCAAGTGCCAAACCAACAGCGGAAAATTTAAAGATGCTCTGTGAAGAATAGACGCGAGCCGGCTTCAAAGATTTTGACTGAAGAAATTTTCTATGTCCCGCTTTTTGAGGTTGTATCGGTCGCAGCTGGTATTGCATGCTGAATTGCGTTCTAGGACTTTCATGAGTACCTCCCGGTCATTGGAAAGGGCTCCTACAGAGGTCGCTTGTAACAATTTCGTTCTAATGAAGATTTTATTTGTTAGCCCATTCCCAGTAAGTGTGTTAACAGTGTAAATTGTGATACTTTGTGTGTTTGTCAAATGCTGGAATAAATTAAAATGTATTTTACTGCTTCATCTTGTTCAATCAGATGATCCCGGTAGGAAAAGGTGTTAATAACCCTGGTCTCTCTCCAGTTGTAATCCAGGGGGAGCATGAAGGGAAAAGAACATAAAACAAGAAAAACAATCTAAGTGCAGACAATAAAATTCAAGTGATATATATTCTGCGTTCTTTCTTGGCTCATATGTGATGTCTACTTACAAGATGTAAGTCAAAATCAAGCGGTTTTGACACTCAATGGTCTCTGCTGTACAGATATTCCCACCAGGTGATAGGGTCTCCAGCTCTCAGCTCCGCAGCAAAGTGTATGTAAAAGAAATATAAACCATAGTGCAGACCAGTATAATGTAAAAAAACTCGACTTTATGGGGTTTAAAAAATGAACACTTACAATAAAAACAAGTATTTCAGGCATGTACCACAATCATTGTGATCAAAGAGAGAAGGATTTTTGGTTTAAACTTCAGGCTCACCCGCCTCCTCCGGTGTGACTTGGTGTGGACCACCACTCTCAGGGACTTTGTACCTCCAGCGGTGGGCGCGTTGATCCAGGTATCTCTCCCCTCGTGGGTTCCCTCTTTTGTGGGTTGATCACCTTCCCATAACAGCTGCCCGCAGGCACTGTGGAGTTCTCCACTGGGATACAGCCTCTCGGGTGGATGTTTCAGCTTCACTCGCACACCGATGCGTCACTTCCGCTCCGTCCCGATACGTCACTTCCGGTCGCGGTTCTGTGAGTATCTGTCAGTAAATTTCTCCTCTCTTCTCTCTCCTCAGGAAGCTACACACCCTTTTTGGCGAAACGCGTAGAGTGGTAGCCGCCCAGAGAGGAGAGAGAAGAGAGGAGAAATTTACTGACAGATACTCACAGAACCGCGACCGGAAGTGACGTATCGGGACGGAGCGGAAGTGACGCATCGATGTGCGAGTGAAGCTGAAACATCCACCCGAGAGGCTGTATCCCAGTGGAGAACTCCACAGTGCCTGCGGGCAGCTGTTATGGGAAGGTGATCGACCCACAAAATAGGGAACCCACGAGGGGAGAGATACCTGGATCAACGCGCCCACCGCTGGAGGTACAAAGTCCCTGAGAGTGGTGGTCCACACCAAGTCACACCGGAGGAGGCGGGTGAGCCTGAAGTTTAAACCAAAAATCCTTCTCTCTTTGATCACAATCATTGTGGTACATGCCTGAAATACTTGTTTTTATTGTAAGTGTTCATTTTTTAAACCCCATAAAGTCGAGTTTTTTTACATTATACTGGTCTGCACTATTGTTTATATTTCTTTTACATACACTTTGCTGCGGAGCTGAGAGCTGGAGACCCTATCACCTGGTGGGAATATCTGTACAGCAGAGACCATTGAGTGTCAAAACCGCTTGATTTTGACTTACATCTTGTAAGTAGACATCACATATGAGCCAAGAAAGAACGCAGAATATATATCACTTGAATTTTATTGTCTGCACTTAGATTGTTTTTCTTGTTTTATCTTCTTTTCCCTTCATGCTCCCCCTGGATTACAACTGGAGAGTGACGATTTGTGGGACTAGCGAAACCAGTCCCCACCAGCTGGGTTTGAGCAGGGGGTTTGAACCTTTCAATAATATTATCACGTTATTTGAACACAATATCACTGTTTAACAATTAATTGATTTGGTTAAAATATTCACTGTATATTATTAGTGTATACTAATAGAGTTAGCGCGGTTTTCTTTCACCTTCACGTAGCCAATAACCCTGGTCTCCCATGACATTGAGTAATCCATCTGTTATTAGAAATCATACCCATATCAATGATTTTATATTGTTTTTGTCTTTTTCCACTAATTGGTAAATATACTGCAAAGTGACAATTAGAAATGTCCCTATTAACACAACCTAGCCATTGAATTTTCCATAATTTAGCACATTCCCAAATCCAATCCTCTAATTGTAAAGGTATCTCATATGGCCATTGGTGATTAGCTAATGCCTGTAACAGAATGAAAGAGTCCTTTTTCAAAAAAAATCTCTCTGTCACAGTGTCCTCTTCTGTCACCATTGTTCTGATAACTGTCATTCTGGTTTCTCTGGTTCTCTCTCTTAGGAGCTCTGCAATTTCTGGCAAAAATTCCTGACGTTCTACAAGTATAACACTTTCTGCCCCTTCCTTAATCCCTATCACTTGACACCTCTTTTTCTTATCTTCCCTGCTCCTTTGCATTTTCTACCACAGTAGCAATTTCTGACAATCTTTTATGCTCCCAACCAATACACACAGTCTCCACCTGTGTCCCAATTTCTGCATGTAAACCTTTCACAAAAACCGCCACTATAAGTGGTCTTGCGCTAGTCTCTCCTTCCCCAGTACCTCCATACGCCTTGATCATTTTCAATAATCTATCGGCAAATTCACTTGCTGTTTCTTCCTTATTTTGTTGTGTTATGTTTTTTTTTTTACTTCAATAGTTTCATGTGGGCAATCTCTAATTACCTAAAGAACTGCATAGCGACCGGTCAATTCGTTCTCCGTCTATTGATCGGCGAAGTTTGTCGACAACTTTAAATATGGGGAATGTAAATCGTTGCTATAGGAACAAGCATGCTTGTTAAAATAGAATACAAGAAAATTGGTTTTTCAAAGTTGTTGTTTTTTAAACAGAAAATGCTAAAAGTATTTTTTCTTACTACAGAACTGATTTATTTAAAAAAACACACATGCAGGATATTGCTTGAACTGCAGCTTTAAGATTATCACTAATGTTGTTCTATTAGATCTATAACATTCCATATTATTTACTCTTACTACTCCATGTATTATTTGATAGATTCCTCCTATTCTTCTGCAAAACCGGGTGTCGGGGCTATCATCTCTTAAAACTCCTGTAAGAACACACTCATAAGGATATTGCATACATCTAACAAAGCTAGTTTGTTTTTCACAATCCATTGCTGTCCCCAAAGAAAACTGCCTAGAAAATAGTAATAAATATCATTGTTCTGTATACTGGAATCCACCAGCTCCAGATCTTTCGTCGTCATGCTTCTTTCCTAGTTAAAAGTTTCTTTGGAAGAAGTTCATCCGAACATGGTTTTTCCTAATACAGGAAGGGTAACATGGATGCTTTATATCTAAAGAGTTTTATAGTCCATCCTCCAATGTTAAAAGACACCTGTAACATAAAAAACTGAACAGTATTGCCTGCTTTGGGTTTGACATTAATATGTATTTGCAGAACAGTTTGACCATTTTCTTGTGAATAATATACCCCATTTCCGCGATTGTAAGACGCCATAGATTCTAAGACGCACCCTTGATTTAATAAAAAAAATTTGGGGGGAAAAACCACACTATATTAAATGTGCAGAATTTTTTTTTTAACTAGCAGAAAATAGCATACATTTATCTACACTACACTAGACTGCACTATAACTTTATGCTGCAGCCACGCTGCCACTGAGCGCGCTTGGCGAGATAACATCAGTGATTCCCAATAAGTATAGCGGCGCTCTCCAAAGGGGGGGAGGGATAGAATTGAAGGAAGGGGGGAAAGGTGAGAATGGAGGGACACACACACGCACACAGAGACATACACACACAGACGCACACACACACACAGACACACAGAGACAGAGAGACACATACACACAGACACAGAAACACACAGACACACACACACACAGGCACACAGGCACACTCACACACACAGAGAAACACACAGGAGACACACAGACTTCTACCACCCTGCGGGGGGAGGGGGATGGGAGATGCAGCTGGCACCTCTACCACCACACCGCCCAGCTGATGTTCGCACTGGGGAGGGGTGGGGAGGGAATGGGAGATGCAGCTTGCAGCACCTCTGCAGCTGCACCGCCTAGCTGATGGTCGCCTGCAAGGGAGGGGGGAGGGGGATGGAAGAGGCAGCCAGCACCTCTACTGCCACACCGCCCAGCTGATAGTCGCGCGGGGGAGGGAGCCCAGCTGCACCGCCGACAGTCATGCTGGGGGGGAGGGGGTGGCAATGGGAGACGCAGCCAGCATTTCAACCAGCCGCCAATGACACCACCTTTTGGTACGCGCCCCCTAGAAGTTTTATTTAATGAAAACATTGGTTCTAAGACGCATCCCAATTTCACATGTAAATGGGAAAAAAGGTGCGTCTTAGAATCGAGGAAATACGGTAAGGCTAAGGCCCCGCTCCCAGAGTCAGCACACCCGCACTGCAGAAAGGCGGGGCGCTGACATACACAGACCGCGATATGTGGTCTGTAGGGAGCAGGAGCCGGAGCGGGAGGTGGGCGGGAGTGGGAGGCTTGACAGGGAGGGGGGGCGTGGCTTGAGCGGAGGGACCCGCTACTCTACCCCCCTCTCTCCCTCCACGGGCTCGGGCTGGAGCTGCTGAGGGTAAGTTTAAACACACACGCAGGCACTCATACATACACACACACACACACACACACACAGACAGAGGCAGGCACTCACGCACTCAGGCTCACACATACACACACAGACAGGCACGCACGCACTCAGACACACACACAGACAGGCACTCACCTGCTTTCACTCCACACTCCTCCCCGCTCCCCGAAGCCTCTCCTCCTCCCGAAGCCTCCCCTCCCCATTGGCTCACAGCCACACCACGTGACGTGTCAACGCTAGGGATCACCATTCTCTTGTATCCCGTAGCGGCTGACCCGCCACAGCGTGTAGTGCGCTGTGCCGCCAGGGGGGACCGGGACCGGCTCGCGAGGATTCCCCTGCTGGTGGGGAACTCGCGACATGGCCGCCCGCGCCAACGAGCGCAGCGGGACCGAGGCCTTAGATGCCATGTGTCAGGTTTCATGAAACTTTTTACCGTAGCTTTCATTCCTGGAAGGAACTTATAAGTTGGATTTACCTTCACATCCCCTTTTTCTGTGGGGCCATGTTTTCTGCTGCAAAATGTAAAAGTTTAGCTAACTGATTTTGCCATACAGAACCATTGAGTATGCTCAGTTGCCATTTTTAATGATCCTGAAACTTGAGACTCTGATGGAAAACTGGAGGTATCCACCTTCCAGTCATTAACTCATGAGGGGTTAATTGCGTTTTCACTTTTGGTGTTGCTCGAATAGACCTAAGAACTCCCGGTAAATGATTAACATTGAGTTAACCATATTCTGCTAGCGTATTTTTAAATCTTGATTTCAATATCCTATTCATCCTTTCAACTATCCCAGCTGACTGGTGGTGATATATGACCTGAAACCGCTCCCAGATCCCCAGCAGAGAACATAAATTATAATAATATTGCAGAATTTCTTTAACATTTCAGAAAGGACTTTCTTTCCTGAATATTTTAATAATTACCAATCATAACTAATGTATCTAATATATCCCCCCCAACAAACATGAATATTCTATAGCCCTGTTTGTTGTGGTAAAATACAATGAGGTCATTTCTGAGGTCCCGCGGCGGCGGCGGTCGGAGTGTTGAGGGGGGAGGGGGGGTGTGAGCGTGGTCTTTATGAGGTCCTGTGGCGGCGTTGGCGATGGCGGTGTGGGGTAAGTGCGTGCGTAGTGTTGACATGGGGGGGTGGGGTGAGCGGGCTCTTTGTGAGGTCCTGCGGCGTGAGGTAAGTGCGGGCTTGCGGAGTGGTGACAGGGGGGGTGGAGCGTTCTCTTTGTGTGGTCCGGCGGCGGCGATGTGGGGTAAGTGCAGGCGGAGTGCTAACAGAGGGTGTTGTTGGGGGGTGAGCGGCCTTGTTTCAGAGGTCCCGTGACGGCAAGGGCAGCGAGGGGTAAGGGCGTGCGACGGCGGGAAGGGTGTAGTGGTGAGAGGGGGTGGG
Organism: Ascaphus truei; assembly: GCF_040206685.1. Taxonomy (NCBI): domain Eukaryota; kingdom Metazoa; phylum Chordata; class Amphibia; order Anura; family Ascaphidae; genus Ascaphus; species Ascaphus truei. The sequence goes on along the minus strand of NC_134497.1, from coordinate 39,161,039 downwards.
TCCATTGCTAAGGGCCAGCGCCGGGCAGGGCGAAAGGGTGGGTGGTCAAGGGCGGATAGCCGTTGAGGAGAGCCAGAGGGGTGATAGTGAGGGGGAGTGTTGTACTTATTTTTGGTGTCGTGGGGACCGTCTCGTCAGCATCTCCAGGGGTGAGCGGGTGTGTGTGTGTTATGGAGGTAATCCACAGGGTAGGCTCACAGATCTCAGGGCTCACACAGTATGAGGAAGCTCTGGAGTGTGAGCAGTCCACACGGGTGAGAGTCTGAAGCGGTATGAGTGTGGTGTGTGAGTGGAACAGTGGCTTAGAGTAGACCGGCCAATGATAGCCGTGAGGGGGAGGGCCGAGACACCGGTCAATGAGTGCCGTGGGAGGGCGGGCGGACCGATGGACCAATCAAATTGTCTCCAGACACTCACAACCAAGATTTTCAGTTATATATACAGTAAAACCCATCCTCATTGCTTCAGCTTTGCATAGCCAGTTACCAACCCCACACTGATGAGACCCATAAAGGTTGAAACAGCTGTCTGTGGGTGGGTTTACTGGCTATGCATCTTAACCCTGGCTGTGCTTAAAGCTGTGACCATGCAGCAAGCTTAAGCCTATAGGGAACCATGTTTAAAATGATTTTGAAGCAAAAAGTGGCACTGTGTGCTCATTTGCATGTAATTTCCCAGATTCCCTGGCTGCAGTGGAAGTGCTGTGCGCTCGGTGATAATGGTGAAAGGTGGGGTTGCAGACCTGCCTAAGACATGCAAATGAGCATACAGTTATATTTCCATTTGCTATAGATATATATATATATATATATATATATATATATTTATATATATATATATATATATATATATATATAACACACAGAAAAGATATATATATTAGAATTAATTTTTCTTTTAAAAAGTTTTTTTTTATACTGGGTTCGTTGTTGTTTATTATATATATATATATATATATATATATATATATATAGCAACTGTAAATATTACTGTATGTTCATTTGCACGTCTTAGACAGGTCTGCAACCCTGTCTTTCCCCATTATCGCCCAGCATACAGCACTTCCACTGCAGCAAGGGATTCTGGGAAATGACATGCCAATGAGCACTCAGTGCCACCTTTTGTCTCAAGCTCGTATTACACAAGCAAATCCTCAAGCCAATGCATGCTGTTTTAAACACAGCTTTTAGACAGAGGCTGGGATGAGATGCAAAGCCATTAAACCCACTCACAGACATGTTTCAACCTTGATGGGTATCATCAGTGTGAGGTTGATTGTAATGGCTAAGCTGGTTTGAGACTAGACTAGGTATTCACCACAATTAAGGTTATGGTGGGTAAAAAAAGTGACAAAAACCCTCCACAGTAAAGCATAAAGAAACTGTAAATATTACTGTATGTTCATTTGCACGTCTTAGACAGGTCTGCAACCCTGTCTTTCCCCATTATCGCCCAGCATACAGCGCTTCCACTGCAGCAAGGGATATTATATGTATATATATATATATATATATATATATATATATATATATAATCCCTTGCTGCAGTGGAAGCGCTGTATGCTGGGCAATAATGGGGAAAGACAGGGTTGCAGACCTGTCTAAGACGTGCAAATGAACATACAGTAATATTTACAGTTGCTTTATGCTTTACTGTGGAGGGTTTTTGACCAAATAGTCATCCTATAGTTACCCTATTTATAAATAATACCACCTATTACGGATTAACATCCCGGGCAACGCCGAGTATATCAGTATATATATCTATATATACTGATATACTCGGCGTTGCCCGGGATGTTAATCCGTAATAGGTGGTATTATTTATAAATAGGGTAACTATAGGATGACTATTTGGTGGAAAGGTAGAATAATAATGTTGAAAAGAAACATGGAAGAAAATGTAATACGATGTTATTTAAAAATGGTTTATTGTAAACACACAGTACAATACAGTATACAGTACAATGTATATTTTGGTGACATAAGTGATGTAAAAATGTGAGGTGTGCGTCCCGATAGGGTGTGCGCGGGTGTGAGGCGTCGGCTGGGTAGTGAGTGCTGGCTGTGGGTGGGGGTCCCACTAGGGTGTGAGGCGGCGGGTGTCTGGCGAGTGCGGGCGGCGGCTGGTCAGTGATGAGGGGGGGGAAGGCAGGGGGGGGAAAGGCAGGGGCGGGAGGGGGGGAAGCCGGGCGGGGGCATGGGGGAAGGCCGGGGCAGAGGGGGGAAGGCAGGGGCGAGGGAAGGCAGGGGCGGGGGGCAAGGGGGGTGTCACTGTGTGTGTCCCTGTGTGTGTCATTGTGTCTGTGTGTCTGTCCCTGTATGTGTCAGTGTTTCTGTGTGTCAGTCACTGTGTGTGTCAGTGTGTCTGTCACTGTGTGTGTCGGGGGGGTCAAAAATGGAGCTGGGGGGGTCAAAAACGGAGCTGGGGGGTGTCAAAAACGGAGCTGGGGGGGTCAAAAACAGAGCTGGGGGGGTCAAAAACGGAGCTAGGGGGGTCAAAAACGGAGCCGGGGGGGGTCAAAAACAGAGCCGGGGGGGTCAAAAACGGAGCTGGGGGGGGGTCAAAAACGGAGCTGGGGGGGGGGTCAAAAACGGAGCTGGGGGGGTCAAAAACGGAGCTGGTAATCTGGGCTCAAAAGCCTACCTTCCTTTGTCAAGTGTCGCCTTATGGTAAGTTATGTCCTGCACTAAGCAGAGAGCACAGACCACAATGTTGCACTTGAAAAGTCTCGGCCACACTCTCACATATTATAATATTATGGAGGGTATCGTGAGATTATTATAAAGAAAGGTCACTCAGAGTTTGTATAAGATAAGGTTTATCATTTATTGTATCACAACAATATTCAGAAATATCAGAAATATCAGAAATATCACAACAAGCTTCTTATAAGCTGATGGCTAGCAGTTACAGTATGTTACCAATCCATTCCTAACTATGCAGAGATTATATAGCTGATATGCATTGTCAATACTCACAAACCAAAAGATATTACGATAGGTCAGCCAGTCCCAGCTCAAGTCTCATCTGTGTGACTTCACACCTAAGTTCGGTTCTCTGGTTTAACATGGAGTCGGGCAAACCTATTATAGGGTGCATTATTTACTGCGTACGTGTGTCACGTGTCATGTATCCATGCTCTGTGGTTTGTGACGTATGATGTTTACGACTAGGAATTACAGTTAGTGACGTTTGATATTTCATAAGTTACCGTTCAAACCACGGCCTGTTTACCGGTGTTAGTTCCCCTTTTTATGTCTATGTAACCTGTCCCAATATCCTGCCACTTCTCAGCAAAACAAGCTATTATTTCTAAGACAAGAAAGCCAGGATTTTAACAGTATACTCTAAGCTATACTAGGCCTTATAATGATACTATGTATATATGTACCTGTGACCTGTATTCATTATGCGTTATATGCCAGAAAATACCTGTAATCCATAACACTGGGGCTGTAGGCACAGGGGTGTGAGCTGGGAGGGGAGGCTGTAGGCGCAGGGGTGTGAGGCGGCGGTTTAGTTACTTACCTGGGCGGGAGGTGGCGGCAGCTGGTGCACATCGTGTGGTAGCCAGTGTTGGAGAGGCACTGTGTGTGTGTGTGTGTGGGTGTCTGTTAGACCACACCGGCCATCCCATTGGCCTGAGGTGGAGTGACGGGCCAAAGGTCCAATGTGATTGCCCCTAGACACAGGGACATACAATGTTTTCAAAAATATATATATAGATATATAGATATATATTACTCAGTTATGTATGGGTATTATTTTTCATATACTTTTATTTATTTGATAATACAACATAACTCATTTATGATCATTTATAATTAATTAATAAGGCACTGCCGAAAACCCCCTTCTTTGTGGCCCGCCCCCCGATAAGACATCCCATCAGTCCGGGTGGACTCTTCTCTTCCTGTAGGGCCCCCGAGGGAAACGGATTCCCTCCTTCCACCTCGCAGGGTGAGCTGCAATCCTTTTCCAATCTTTCAATATGGCCATGCGTTTCATTGTGTAAAACTAGCTGCTACCATAAATTTGGGGTTAACTGTGTACATGGCCGCCACGGGGCGCAGGGCACTGTCTAAGATGGCTGTGCGTTTCAGGATGCCCGTTGATGCTATATCATGGCCTCCAGGGGGTGCCGGACGCTCCTCACCAAGCAGGCCCAGGGAGCGTGGAGCCAGGCATTCAGGTCTGGCCCCTTAAAGACCTTAATTGGGATTGATTGACGGCTGGTGACTGGGTATAAGTGGCGCTTCCCGCGCAGCTGCCCCCACTCTGTTCCAGACCGCCCCAGGAGCCGGACCCTCTGCTGGAGACATGTAAGTGAGGGATAAGGGACCCGAGCGCAGGCCCAACTTCCTCAAGAAGGTTGCTCCCTCTTCTGGGCTCCTCAGCGTGTGTGCAACTCCATTCTTTATGACCAGGAGACCAAAGGGGAACAGCCAACGGTACCGGACCCACTGGTCTCTTAACAGCCTGGTGATCTGTCCCAGGCCCTGTTGTTTGGCCAAAGTAGATGGCGCCAAGTCCTGGAACACCTGAAGCTTGACACCCTCGAACTCCAGGGACCTTGATTCTCTAGCCCGCTGGCAAATAGCTTCTTTGAGTTTATAATAGTGCAGCCGAATGATTATGTAAGGGTAGTTTGGCGCTGCCGCGTGGAGGCCCACACTTAAGTCACTGGGAGTTTGAGAGCGGTACTAATGATTTTTCACCAGTGAGCTCTGTTGAGGGGGCCACTCTGTCCATTTGTTAATCAGTAAGGGGAAGGGGGAGAGATTTGGTCTGGGGGGGGGTCTATATATATGGTTATGGGGCAATAAAAGGCTCAGTGGGGTTAGCAAGGGGGGAGGCACAGACTAGAGAGGGGCGGGGGGGAGGGACGGGGATACAGCCAAGAAGGCAATATTACAGGGTAGTTATACTAGAGGAGCTAGGGAGAACGGTGGTCAGGTTGAGCTGATTAGGGGAAGTTTACCAGTTCAGTTGTCCTAAAGTTGGGGATAGGGGATTTGGGTAAGTAGAACAGGAATAGGAGTTAGGAATTACCGCAAGTTGTTGAAGTGGATAAGAGATTGAGGCGCCGGGGGTGGAAGCACCCCAGTGATTCGTCAGTGTCTCAGAGGGTGACACATGAGGACTGGTCATGGTCACCTCAAAGTCCCCAGGGGGTCGGGTAGCCGGGTGAGCCCGGATCCAAGGCAGCCATGGTTGGAAGAGCCAGGGATCCGACATCCCCTTAGGGCGGAGGGGATGGGTCAGGTCTGGACCTGGTCCATCACTCGTATGTCTTGTTTGTTTGTTCATTTGGTGTATTCTTTTTTTTTTCTCTCCCTCTCCTGCCCTTTTCTTATTCCTTTCCCAAGTGGGCTGGGTACTCTTCGAACCAGGGGTCTCCAAGAAGACAAGTCTGTGCAGGTGGGAGTTGGAAGAAAAGAACACGGCGGTCCCGGACAGGTATCGGTGAGCGATTCAGAAGCCAATGGGTACATAGGGAAACAGACTGACACTGATGTCTATTAAGGTACTATCACATAGTGTTAAAGGTCTGAATTAGTGTTGGACCGAGTCCTCAATAAAAAAAAACGGGTAATGGGTACCCGGCCAAAATTTAAGGTTGTACCCGGTTTGGCACTTACCAGCAGGGTGGCGGCGACATCTAGGACCAGCAGCAGCAGTCCTGTGGCGGTGGCATCATCGGAGGTGTCCAATAGGAACGCTCCGTCTCCTGCTCTGGTCACGTGGTTCCCCGGCGGCTCACACAGACACTGTTTACCTGCTCCGATGCTGTGGAAGTGATTCCTGCAGCTCCCCCACCGGCAGAAGACAGCTCTGATGCTGCCACCACCACAGGACTGCTGCTGCTGATCCTAGATGTCTTCGGAAAGGTAAGTATGAAAGATTATTTCCAGCTGCCCTGACATTACACGACGCCGGGTATTACCCGGCCGAGACCACTTCTCAGTGGCCGGTTCCGGGTAATGTCCGGGTAGATGGAAATGGGCCAGGTAACGCCGGATACCGGGTAATTCTGGGTACTCGGTACACCACTAGTTTGAATAGCCCGTCCAAACGGAGAGTAGCAGTATCCGAATATAAAAGAAGAGGGGCAGACGTGGTAATGATACAGGAGACGCATTTTAGTTTAGTTAGCTCACCTAAATATATCGATAGGTAATTCCGGCAATTTTTTCTAGCCTCGGGAAACAGAAAGAAAGAAGGGGTGGCAATCTTACTCCATAATAAGTTCCCATTAGTGGTTGAAACTAGTAAAAAGGACAGAGCAGGGAGATACCATATCATTACTGGGACAATCCATGAGCAACCCATAACCCTAGCGACGTTATATGCACCCTGCGAAGAAGATCCCTCTTTTTTCGATAAATTCTTCAGAATATTAAATAGCACCGCTAAGGGAAGGATAATTTTAGGAGGGGATTTTAATCTTGCAATTAATCCTATGATGGATAGGTCGGGTCAGGCTAAAGACAGCAACAAAAAGACCCGGCAGGCATTACTGAAGGCTCCACGGGAAAACCAGCTGGTGGACACTTGGAGAGACACACACCCGGGGGACAGAAATTACACATTCTTCTCACATCCGCATAATACATATAGCAGAATAGACTACTTCTTTGTCTCTAGTAGACTGGTCACAAAGGTCGCCATACGGGAATCCATGATATTTCATGGTCGGACCACGCACTTATAGAGCTACAGTGCAAACAAATCCACTTGGATAGGCCGGGAGCAAACTGGAAAGTGAATGAATCCATCCTGAAGATTCCAGATACAGTATATGTCAACATATAGCTCAGGAGATCGAACATTATTTTCAGACTAACACTGGGTCGGTAGATTCACAGTTTATATTATGGGAGGCACAATAGGCAACTCTGAGAGGGGTGGCCACTAGATGCAAAAGAGAGTGGAACGAAAAAATAGAGATTTTAAAGGAAAAAAATAGAGAATTTATCAGATAAACATAGGAAACAATTGGATCCCCGAATACTACAGGGAATACGAGATATTAGGATAAAATTAAATATGTTACTAACCTCCCAGGCCGAGAATTCCCTGAGTTGGTCAAAGAGGAAGTTTTACGAAAAAGCAAACAGACCAGATACTATGCTAGCGCGCAAATTAAGAAACAGAAATCCAAAATTTTAATATTTAAGAAATCTGTACACAAAAGGGTAAAACCACGGCCAACCCAAAATTAATAGTAAACGAATTTAAATCTTTTTATAAAAAATTATATAATGGAGATAAAGTGGCACACAACTCTAAAACGAAAACGGCTCTGAGGGAGTTCCTAAAGAGTTCGGGCCTACCAAGATTGAACAGATTGGACAGAGAAACCCTAGAGGCAGATTTCACAAAGGAAGAACTAACGGAGGTCATCAAGAACCTAAAGCCGTCAAAGGGTCCAGGTCCTGATGGATTCTCAGGCCTCTATTACAATAAATTTTGTAAATATATAGCCCCATGTCTCTTACAAATGTTTAATGCGGTCCTGAAAGGGGCTGCATTTCCGGAACAAATGCTCCAGGCGTCCATTACTATAATACATAAACAAGATAGAGATCCGCTGGATTGTAAGAACTACAGGCCAATTTCTTTGATTAATACAGACGTCAAAATATACGCTAAATTATTGGCCAATAGAATATGTGACATCCTACCTAGACTTATAAATCCAGATCAAGTCGGCTTCATTAAAAATAGACAAGCAGCGGATAACACCCGACGGATCATTGATCTGCTAGACTTAGCCAATAGTGACAAGATACAGGTTATGATGTTAAGTCTAGATGCAGAAAAGGCTTTTGATAGCATTGACTGGCCATATCTAGAGGCTACGCTTGGAGCGTTTTGATTCGGAAAAAACTAAGTAAAGCAATCTTCTCATTGTACTCGGGTCCTACAGCTAGGGTGGTCCATCAAGGGTACCCATCGGACACACTTCAAATCAAAAGCGGTACGAGACAAGGCTGCCCACTCTCGCCCCTCTTATTTGCCCTCTGTGTAGAACCTTTAGCAGCGCAGATTCGGAAAAACCCGGACATCTCGGGAATCAAATTACAGTCACAAGAGCATAAAATAGCATTATATGCGGATGATATCTTCTTGACTATCTCCTAGCCGCTCACGTCTCTGCCAAATCTGTTCGACTTGCTAGGGAAATTTCATAGAATATCCAGTTATAAGATAAACCAGACTAAATCGGAGGCGCTAAATGTGACCCTACCAAAGGAAACAGTAAGACTGTTAGAAATCAATTTTAACTTTGGCAGCGCTCGGCGATTAAATATCTGGGGGTACACATTACAAAGGACTCCAAAAGTATATATGGAGCAAATGATCCCTCACTCATTCGGTCATTGATTGCAGACATTAGAAAATGGAAGTCCTTTAAGATTTCATGTATAGGTAGTATACATAGTATCAAGATGAATCTTCTCCCGCGTATCTTGTACCTATTCCAGACATTACCAGTGCCACTTAGACTGAAGGACATACTCTCACTTCAGTCTTAGATCTCAAAGTTTATATGGGGGGATAAGAAACCGAGAGTAAATTGAATAATTATGAAGCGCACTCCCCTGACAGGGGGGCTGGCGGTACCTTGTCTGTTGTCATATTATAGAGCAGCACAATTGTGTCAAATTACACAGTGGCAGATCCCCCCTGGATTGAAAAGGTGGGTGGATCTGGAAAGAGAGGTTTCCTCCCCATTGGAGTTAAACAACCTAATGTGGCTTCCCAAAACAGCCCTCAGGTTGGCTAGCACGCTGCTAACCTCGATGACCAGCTCTATATTGGTATGGGAGGCCCGCAAAATTTAGGTATAACTTGACCAATAAACATTCACTAATGACCCCCTTATGGGGTAATCCAGAGTTTGCTCCGGGTGTGTCTAACGGCAGTTTTTCAATATGGAAACGATGTGGCATTGATAGATTTAGAGATCTGGAGGGTAACAAAAAAATTAAAACATTTGAACAAATTAGATCAGATAAAGAGATACCCTACACAGAATTTTTCAGATACCTTCAGATCAGAGATTTTATAACAAAAACTCACCCTTCCCCCCATTGACCATGTTTGAGAAGCTCTTTCTGAGAGAGACAAATACAAAGGGACTTACATCGCAGATGTATAAGAAAGTGGTCGGTTCGGGCTCTACAGGGCAGTATAAACTATCCTATATGTCAAAATGGGAAGCAGACCTCGGAGAAGTATTGAGCGAGGAGAACTGGTTGGCCATTGTGACGGCGGCAGCAAAGAGCTCGATCTGCACTACATTAAAGGAGAACGCATATAAAGTCCTAATGAGGTGGTATCTCCCTCCACAGAAACTAACGAGGTTTGTGCCACGATGGTCCCAGCTGTGCCCGAGACATTGTGGAGCATCGGCGGACCTGTTGCACATGCTGTGGTCTTGCCCACGTATAATCCCACTATGGAGACATATTGGACATTGGCTACAGAGGATTTTCGACATCACTATCCCTCCGGACCCATTGGTGTTCCTCCTGAATAGACCATGGCCGGGCCTTTCCAAAACGGGTAACAAACTAATCTTGCAATTAGCAACAGCTACGAGGTGCGAGATCGCAGCAAGGTGGAAACAAGCAGAGATCCCAAACATCCCCCAAATTAGGAATAGAATGTGGTATATCTGTGTGACGATAGGGAGGAGTTGGCCCGGGATTAAAGGGGTTACAACCCCATTTGGCCACCCTCTACTCTCATCAGGGAAGCAAGGGGTTAACTGGACTGAGGTCCAGTAATGTGTTTTGCCTTGCTTCAATATCCAAATGTTTATTCCCCTGTGTAAATGTATCGTGTTATGCCAGTGTTTGCATCACCTACATGCTGGGATCCATCCGGGAGGGCAAGGGTTAATATTTCTTTAGTGATTATAGCCCTTTGTGTAATTTTCCCGCCTTTTCAGGCACCATTTTGCAGAGTCCCATAGGCCGCCATTAGAGCTCAATGCATTTCAATGGCGGATCTTGCTGTTTTGGAACTGTTTCCCGTGAAGACCAGCAGGTGGCGTCCGAGAGGAGGAGCGGCGGTTTCCCATTGTAAGTCAATGGGCTCATTGACTTCAATGGAGATTCCTCGACGGCGCTTTCCAGGAACGAGTTGGCTGCCGTCCAAACCACAAAACCGCAAAGCGGATACAATGTCCTTTAAAAGAGTTAGGCAGTGGGTGGTCCCGTGGGGTCCGACGGCGGAGCACTGCGGCTGTAGAAAATGGGGGCTGCACACCAGTTCCAGTTAAAACTCTTTGATAAAGGGACAACAGTCCTGAAACGCGTCAGAGTGTTTATTTGTACTCCTGATGACCACCAAATAAAGCCGTTTTTAACTGGAACTGGTGTGCAGCCCCCATTTTCTACAGCCGCAGTGCTCCGCCGTCGGACCCCACGGGACCACCCACTGCCTATTCAAGCTACTGGCGTGATGCACGCACACTTCTGAGTCAGAGCAGCTGTTCTACTGAGGCTCCATCACAGATCAATTGATCAATAGGTATGTACTTTGGTTTACTGGGGATTTAGACAGTGCCTTTATGGTATATATAGAGTTCTGTGTCACTCCTCCAGTTGTACCTGTACACCTATCTGTATTATATTATATTGAGCCTCATACAGCTTATTATATGCTCTAATGACCAGATGTATTGTGATTGAAACTTCAATCAAGATATTTCCACATACAGCTGAGCCCTGAGGATTGGGATCATATCCCACATACACAACAAACCTTTAAAAGAGTTAAATCACTTTAGTCAAGTTCAATGTTAAGTGGCGTGGGAATCTACAGTTCTAGAGCACCTAGAAATAAAATTATTTTTGCCCCTAGTTTCTAGGCCTCCTCCCACTCGACCACCACCGGTTCCCCGAATCCTGAACCCCCGAGAAGGGTCGTGCCGAGAGAGCGGGTCACGCCATAGGTTCCAATGGCGGCGGCAGAAACAGCTCAGGATTTCGACTAAGTGTGAAAAGCTGAAAATCATGAGTCCATATCTCCGGTTCCGGAGGGTCCAGAGGGCCAGGGTTTGGGGTACCTGTAGGCACGGCTCCGGCATGGCTGCAGAACCATCCTTGACCCTCTTGGGCTAACCCAACGGAGTATGGACCCCCTTGAAAGTTCGGGACTTTTGCCATTGATTCCAATGGGGGAAAAGCCGCGTGGCGGAAAAATGACTAAGTGTAAAATGTTGAAAAGTGTAAGTCCATACCTCCGGTTCTGGAATGCCCAGAGGGATGGGATTTGGGTGGCATGTAGCCAAGGTTCCGGCTTTAATGCATGCCCCTTCCCAGCCCCCTCAGACCAACCAGACGGAGTGTGGACGAAGGTAAAGATTTGTGGATTTTCCCATAGACTTCAATGGTGGCTGTTCCCCATTGAAAGTCTATGGCAGGAAACTCCATTGACTACAACGGCGGAGTTGCTCCATTGAAACCCACGGCGGCGGAGCCCGTTGTTTTCAATGGGGATTTAGGGAAGCGCTGAGATTTCTTTTTAGTGGAGATTTTTATAATAAAAAATGAAACAGTTTATGTGATATTTGTGTAACTCCGATTCCCAAGGTCCTAGCGCGCTGAAACTCGGACCATATGGTGTCCCAGTTCCGGCATTAAGGTCTGGAAAGTTTGGACCCGCTGGACCTACCAGAACCGGGTATTTTAATATATGTATGTATTAAAATGTATATGTGGTTTGGGTCTGTTCTGGAAACTGCAGACTCCGTCTGTTATGCTAATAGGCAGGAAGAACATCCTGCAAAGAATTAACATAGCCCGGTGATCAAAGGCTAACTGCCTAATTGTTTATGCTGGGCCCAGGAACCAAGGAACTGAGTGTTTTTTAAGTGTGATACTTCACACTAACAATGGAAGTCAAAAATCTGCTTCAAAGAGCTTCAAAGAGATTTGTGCTAGACAACTCGACGCCTTGCGTGTAAGAGAAGGGTGGAAATTGTATAAAAACCAGAGTCCCCCTTACTCAATTGTCTTCATGTCTTCATGTGTCTTCATTCATGATCTGCATGTATTGCTGTGATGTCAACTGAATTATGGAAGAAATGGCCCATCCTGTATCCTGATGGCTTTCTTGTCCTAACCTTTAAGTAAGTGTCCATATTTTGCCTGTTATTTGTATATCTCGTGTGTTCACCTTTATCAAGGAATAAATTATATTTTATCATATCTAAGTCTCGTACCAGTTCAACCCAGTTATATTTGGTGTAAATTGCAGCCTGTCATAAGTTACCGTGACAGGCTTGTAATTAACTGGTGGCAGCGGCGGGATTGAACTGGACCTGTATTACAGTGTACTGAGGGATACTGTAATATAGTGGGAGCTCGATGGTAATTGCGAGTTCCTGGGACTAAAGATATTGAACACACAGTGTACAACATATAACACAAGATATGGCACCTCCTCACTGTTCCCCTACATGTGAGAAGCATTGCCTCCAGAACCAAAGTGCCGGCCATCCGTCTGACTGGAGCCGGGCACCGAGACCGGAGGAGTGCATCAAGTCGGCGCGGGGACCAGCAGCCAGCAAGGCTGAGAGAGAGGCAGCGATCGGTGAGCATGAAACCCGGCAGGCTGAGCAAAGATCCACAGCTGCAGCCGCTGTAACCATCAAACCGCCCGGAGAGCAGGGAATGGACCCAGCTCCGGGACGGCAGAGACTTGTGGAGGGAGCGGGTGATCGCGGAGACCCCGAAAGTTTTACAGCCGGAGAGGTAACGGCCGCTGCGGCGGCCTGCCCATTTTCCCTGGAAGAGCTTTCACTGTTGTCTGCGTGGGGAGGGATGTGGTCCCAGGCGGAGCGGAACGAGCTCCTGAGGCTGGCGTTGTCCCGACCCACTTACCCCCTCCCAGCGCCCGGCGCTCAAGCAACTCCGCTCTGGACTCCGTTGCCCCTTCTGGAGTTAGTCCACCGGCGGCGGAGAAGCTCCGGAATGAGCCCGGCGCTCGAGCAACTCCGCTCTGGACTCCGTTGCCCCTTGCTGGGGTTAGTCCACCGGTGGCGGAGAAGCACCGGCAGGCGCTGCTGCACTGCCAACAAACGGGCCACAATAATGCCCGGTGCCCAGACCGTGCGCGGTCTGGCGAAGAAGCCCCTCAGGGCCAGCGCTCACGAGCTGCGGACAAGATGACCCAGTTAGCGGCATCCTCTGATGGCTCCCGCCCAGCCAGGGCGACAACCCTCCTCGGGACGTCTCCTGGAGAACCTGGACGGGCTGCATCAGCAACAGCGGCGGAGAGCGGCGGCCATCCACCTGATCCCGGCGGAGAACCGGCGGCGGCGGAGAAGAAGCCGCCACTCCGGCATCCTGCCGGCGGCAATTTTATTTGGGGGGGGGGTTGGTGTGTGCGGGAGGTGGGTGTTTCACATTGTTTGGCGGAGTCGGCGATTCCTAGCGATGACCGGAGCCCCACAATCCACGCAGGCGATCCTGCATCAAAGCCAGGTACTGCTGCGACAGCTACCCGGAGCTCGCCCATGGCGGCGGCGGCGGCGGCAGAGCCGCGATTCCGGCAAAGTACCGGAGCCCTTTCTGAGTGGGGGGAGGGACAGGGATTGCGGGAGGGGGTTATTTTACCAAGTTTGCCTGGAGCCGTGTTTCTCCACAAAGACCTGGGACCCCGGTCCTGCATCATTCCCCCTGTGCCAACCATGGGCGCTGCTGCGGCGGCGACCCGTTGCTTCCTGGCCCAGATGATGCCGGCGGCGGCCACTCCAGTCCCCCTGCAATCGGGACCAACGAAGGCGGCGGTCTCTGAGGGGACCAGCGAGGTAAGCCAGACCAAGTCGCAGACTGACCCTTGTGGTGAAAAAATTAAACTAAATACATATAATCAGCGCTCAAACCTATAAACCCTAGCCTATATACTAAATAAAATAAATAGGTGCTCTACAAACAAAAGGGGATCCCCTTTATGGGAAACCCTACACGTGATCCTTCACAGACTATTTTGATAGAATGGGGAGTGGCTGCCTTAGGAATATAACAAGCCTATCCACAAGGCATGTATACAGAGCATGAACAACAAAAAACAAAAAAACACAAAGAACATACAATACAAACAATGATTCCCTGGCGCACTGACAGATATTAAACCTGACAGGAGAATGCAGTCCAAAGGATAAGATCCACAGTCCACAATGTCCCGTTCCTTATAGATTGGAGACTGATCTGGAAATGAAAACAAAACAACCATTGCGCAGTACCCTATGGTCAGTTCCGTACACCCCCACCGTTGCAAGCTACTTACTTAAAAGTAGATAGAAATGGGCCTCAAAAGGTTTCTTTACTCTCCTCACGGTTGGCTCCGACTTATTCCTGCTGCTGGTGACGTGATCCTTACTTCCAGCGTCAGCACCACCATAGCACCCACCGGAGCCCGTTGTTTTCAATGGGGATTTAGTGAAACGCTGAGATTTCTTTTTAGCGGAGATTTTTATAATAAAATATGAAACGGTTTATGTGATATTTGTGTAACTCCGATTCCCAAGGTCCTAGCGGGCTGAAACTCGGACCATATGGTGTCCCAGTTCCAGCATTAAGGTCTGGAAAGTTTGGACCCGCTGGACCTACCAGAACCGGGTATTTTAATATGTGTATGTATTAAAATGTATGTGGTTTGGGTCTGTTCTGGAAACTGCAGACTCAATCTGTTATGCTAATAGGCAGGAAGAACATCCTGCAAAGAATTAACATAGCCCGGTGATCAAAGGCTAACTGCCTAATTGTTTATGCTGGGCCCAGGAACCAATGAACTGAGTGGTTTTTAAGTGTGATACTTCACACTAACAATGGAAGTCAAAAATCTGCTTCAAAGAGCTTCAAAGAGATTTGTGCTAGACAGCTCGACGCCTTGAGTCTAACAGAAGGGTGAAAATGGTATATAAACCAGAGTCCCCCCTTACTCAATTGTCTTCATGTCTTCATTCATGATCTGCATGTATTGCTGTGATGTCAACTGAATTATGGAAGAAATGGCCCATCCTGTATCCTGATGGCTTTCTTGTCCTAACCTTTAATTAAGTGTCCATATTTTGTCTGTTATTTGTATATCTCATGTGTTCACCTTTATCAAGGAATAAATGATATGTTATCATATCTAATGCTCGTACCAGTTCAACACAGTTATTTTTGGTGTAAATTACAGCCTGTCATAAGTTACCGTGACAGGCTGCCAGATGGAAAAGTTAACAAGTCTGGTTAACGACACTGGCGACAAATTTCTAAAAGCCTGGACGCTGTGGTTGGCACAGACAGACATCCCAGGAGTGGAGAGAGCCACAATTTGGCAATGATAGTGCTAAATGCATTCTCGTTTGAGGAGTGGGGAGGAGAAAGCTGCTGGTCGCATACAGAAAGGACGAATCAGAGAGCCCAGATAAAATGCAAGGGCATGGGTGCTCCACACAGGAGACGAACAAGGCTCCCCGAGGGCATCGTGGTCAAGCAGCAACGGAGAGGCCCCACCCCCCTCCCCACTATTCCCTTTTGCTTTTTGTTTTCTTAGCTGTTCTTAAGATTATTTTATCGAGGTTGTAAGTTAGAATTAGCTTAATGCAAAGATATGTTACGTATGGAAGACATATTAAAGGAGAGGCAGTAATAATTTCAATGTATGACAGTACTGTATATGGAATGACTTGTTTGTATTGAAAAAAAAACCACAATACAAATTGAAGTTACAAAAAAATTTTTTATAATTAATAATGAACATGTGCAATGTTATTAGTTAATATTAATGTAAATATATTGTATTTTTTTTTTAAGTTTTTCCTTTTTCTTGCAATCATCTTCTGCAGTTTGCTTTGTGTGTGGACCCAAGAGTCATAGGGTTGGGACTGGTTCAGGCAACCTTTGACACTGGGAGATATATTATGTGCATATGGTTACAGTATTAGTTTTAGGAATTATAACTACAACATTGTATATCTCTGGTAATGAACGTTCTTATCCTATGGGGACGTTTATGTATATGTATATGCTTTTGTGTGTGTACTACCGGAGTGTTACCTTGAATAAAGTTTTGTTGTTCAAATGTACACGCTCTGACGCGCTGATGTTACGCATTGTGCGTCAGTGGGAGAATCACCTGGTCGGCTTGGGGTTGGTGACATCAGCGCGTCTAGAGAGTACAAAGTACGGTCTCTTTTTTCCTTGATAAAGAGCCTTTGGGCTTGAAACATGTTGGTTTGGGCTCTTAGCCTTTGCTCCATGATCCAATACATTTAGCATTTTACTACTTTTAGGACATGCACCTCTCTGTTCACCACGCATGGTTAGTGCTCCGTTTTTGCTCTTTCCTTGTTGCTTACAGACCACTTCAGCATAATGGGGAACACACATTTTATTAGAACCAACAGCATGAAAATATAAAACATTAAGAACTTTAAAAAAAAAACAAAAAAAAACTACAAGAATGATACAAATTACCTGCATTTAAAAAGTTATAACTTTTTTTATCCTTTAAAACTGCTCGTTTTATGCACCATAAACTAGTGACTTTGCATTGATTTAGCGTAACACAGATACGTGTGCACTTATATGTGAGCGTCTTAGTCGCTGATTATCCCAAAACATGCCTGGCTTTAGAGATAGGTTTCTCCCCTGTGTGTGTCCTCTTGTGTGTGTTCAGGTGGGATAACTGACTAAATCTCTTCCCACATTCCCCACATACATGCGGTCTCTCCCCTGTGTGTGTCCTCACGTGTGTGTTCAGGTGGCATAACACACTAAATCCCTTCCCACATTCCCCACATACATGCGGTCTCTCCCTTGTATGTGTCCGCTTGTGTGTTTTCAGGTTGGATAACACACTAAATCCCTTCCCACATTCCCCACATACATGTGGTCTCTCCCCTGTGTGTATCCTCATGTGTGTGATCAGGTGGCATAACACACTAAATCCCTTCCCACATTCCCCACATACATGCGGTCTCTCCCCTGTGTGTGTCCTCATGTGTGTGTTCAGGCTGGATAACACACTAAATCCCTTCCCACATTCCCCACATACATGCGGTCTCTCCCCTGTGTGTGTCCTCTTGTGTCTGTTCAGGCAGGATAACCGACTAAATCCCTTCCCACATTCCCCACATACATGCGGTCTCTCCCCTCTGTGTGTCCTCATGTGTGTGTTCAGGTTGCATAACACACTAAATCCCTTCCCACATTCCCCACATACATGCGGTCTCTCCCCTGTGTGTGTCCTTAGGTGTGTGTTCAGGCTGGATAACCGACTAAATCCCTTCCCACATTCCCCACATACATGCGGTCTCTCCCCTCTGTGTGTCCTCATGTGTGTGTTCAGGTTGCATAACACACTAAATCCCTTCCCACATTCCCCACATACATGCGGTCTCTCCCCTCTGTGTGTCCTCATGTGTGTGTTCAGGTTGCATAACACACTAAATCCCTTCCCGCATTCCCCACATACATGCGGTCTCTCCCCTGTGTGTGTCCTCATGTGTGTGTTCAGGTGGCATAACACACTAAATCCCTTCCCACATTCCCCACATACATGCGGTCTCTCCCTTGTGTGTGTCCTCATGTGTGTTCAGGCTGGATAACACACTAAATCCCTTCCCACATTCCCCACATACATGCAGTCTCTCCCCTGTATGTGTCCGCTTGTGTGTGTTCAGTTTGGATAACGAACTAAATCTCTTCCCACATTCCCCACATACATGTGGTCTCTCCCCTGTATGTGTCCGCTTGTGTGTGTTCAGGTTAGATAACACACTAAATCCCTTCCCACATTCCCCACATACATGCAGTCTCTCCCTGGTCTGTGTCCTCTTCTGTAGGTCTGATAACAAAGTCAGACTCTTCTCACTTTCTCCAAGATCTTTTCCTGTGGCAGCTGCTAATATATATTTGACGGGTTAAAAGATGCATTTTCTGTCATATTTATTGGAATGTTGCAAGATTGTTCTGTCCTCATCTTTTCCATATACTCATTTGGGTGTTTGAACTTCAGATGTTTGAGGATGTAATCTTGACTGCTAAAAGCAACCTTGCAGTGCTGGGATGGGTGGATTATTGGTGCTTGTCTTTGTACTAGACGAGACAAAAAAGTCACTGTTACACAAACTGTCTTACAAAAGGCCATGAAGTAGAGGTAAGTTGGCATATCACAAAAAGTTCAGGATAAAAGTAAACTATAGATGTACGTTGTAAAAATGAAGAGTTTAGTACAATATGTGCAGCATGAGGGCCGGGAGAGTAGATGTAGTGGATCATACATTTAAAGTGGATCATAATATTTAACGATTTAAAAGGAAATCTCACTAGCTGCAAAACACCAATTACAGTGACAGAAATCTTTTCAAATCCTTTGATAAATAGTAAGTCGATAGTTTCAGTTGTGAACGTATAATTAAAAACAGTTTGTACAATGAATAGAATACGCCTCATTAGAAGCTCACATATCAGTCACCGGGTGTTCCCGTTACCGCACCATGTACCAGGTCTCTAATAGTTATAGGATGACCCAACTTTCTGCTAAATCTCCATTGTTAAATCAGGAACCAAATGCCCAATTATTGTATTTGACATCACAGATGTTATTCAGACTTAATTAAGATATAACAGACGACAGAGAAGCCCAATGCTGCATCCAACATGACAAACACACAGTAAAATACTTATATATTCTCTTGAAATAGGGTCATTTAGTTTAACCCTTTGGCCAAAGCGTTGTAAGCTTGCTAGCCACGACAAGGCAGACACCCTAACACTAACAGATAAAATACTAATATACCTCTATTAGGATTAAAATTCTCATTTACCTCTATTAGGAGGTAGAAAGACCACAGTGGGTCTATATCCAGCAAAATGAAAGGACCTGCAAACTAGGGAAGTGGGGAGGGGCGGGCTTAAAACCTGGGAAGGAGGAGCCACTAACCTCCAGCATATGCCACGCTCAATAGCACTCCATTTTGACACATATATATATATATTTTGTGGGGGCTCAGGGGTTCCCAAAAAGAGCTTGCTGGAGTTCTGTGTTTTGTTAATTAAGATATACCAATATCATCCAGTGAATTCCAGAACTATGTTAATTTTTTAATATATTTGTTTAAAAGGTTTTTCTTTTTGTTTTTTTAGGGAACCAAGGAGTCTGTGTAACTGATTCTCCCCCATACGAACATTGCATTTTATTAAACACTATGATATAGATAGATATCATAGTGTTTAATAAAATGCAATGTTTGCGCGCGCACGCACACACACACGCACGCACGCACACACACACACACACACACGCGGTGATGGGGACAATGCAAACACAAAAACAATGCAAAATCATGGAATGTGATTCCAAAAAAAAAAGGAATGTGATTCCCTCCCTTTAAGGTGACATCCCTGGACCCAAAAAAGGGGATTCATCACATGGTACATCCACCAACTCCCTTCATTACCTTAGCGGTTAGCCACTGGAGGTAATGAAGGGGGGTTATTAATGTATTTATTTATTACTGGGTTAGCATTTATCAGCAATGCGGATATCTGCCCCCCCCCCCCCAACCCCCATTGAGAGGGCCTAGTTATCCACAGTGATAATCAATGGTTTTATGTGTAAAATATATTTTGAATGTTCTTTTTTGTTTTGTTTTAAACATGCATATATTTTTTGTTAATGTTTAAAACCACATTTGTCTAATAGGGATATTGGACATTAGTCTAGAAGGGGGACGGAAGTAGGGGATGTGGATGATGGCGGTAGTTGCCCCGGGAGGGTGGTTAGGCTTCCCGAGGAGAGGTTGGGGTGGTGATGAGCAGGGTTAACCCATTAATTACCTTAGCGACTAGAATGGCAATGCTTCACTGGCCACTAACAGGGTTAGGTAATGTTTTAATTCAAATAAAGTATTAACCCGTTTGATGCCTGTGGCATGAAACAGGCTAATGTTATTTTGATCATAGGTTTCTGTAATAATATACATTACAGAAGCCTATGATAGAAATATTAACCCAATGCGGTAAAAAACAGATTATTAACGGTCGTGTTAATTCTCATATAGCGAGATTGGCCCAAATATCACACCCAGTAAATTATTACCACATTCTTGATATATACCACATTAAAATTGCGGTAATAACACCCGTTAGTTTATTATTTCCCCGGTGCGATATTAGCTCCACTTTAACAGAATTTGATGTATCTGAGCTGTAGTGTTTTGTTTATGTCTGCGGGACAAACCAAGAACTAACCATGCGTTACTAGCTATTAAGATGGCATATGGGGGTAGTGTAGTGTTTATATTATCCCCTTTGTGGTCAGCTAGTCATGGAAACCGATGACTAGTTGACCCATGTACTATAAGGGGTTAATATGTACAGTAATGTACTTTATCATCTATTCCATGTTTGTTTAGCTTATATATATATATAAGCTATATATATATATATTACACACAGTGTTCGACAATCCTATACATTTACACGCCCGGAAAACAAACAAAAAAATCCCCCTACCTGACAGCTGATTGGCGCGCGCTCCCAGGCTTTGTGGGCGCGCGGTCAATCTCTATATGAGCCCGCCCCCAACGAGCAGCCATTCTTTTCCCATGGAGGATGGAGGACACAGTAAGCCTTTCCTCTCTTCCGACCCCCCCGTGTGTGTAGAGTGAGAGAGTGTGTGTGTGAGTGTGTGTGTGTATATGGGGGAGTGTGTGTGTGTGTATGGGGGAGTGTGTGTGTGTGTATATGGGGGAGTGTGTGTGTGTGTGTGTATATATGGGGGAGTGTGTGTGTGTGTGTGTATATGGGGGAGTGTGTGTGTATATGGGGGAGTGTGTGTGTGTGTATATGGGAGTGTGTATGTGTGTGTGTATATGTGTGTGTCTGTAGGACACCAAAGGTACCCCCCAATCAGTCACCCCCCCACCTAGTCAGTCAAAGTCACCCAGTCAGTCACCATCTCCCCACCCAGTTCCCTCCCATCAGTCAGTCCCCCCCGTCTCTATCCCCTCCCTGTCTCTCTCCCCTCCCTGTCTCTCCCCCCTCCCTGTCTCTCCCCCCTCCCTGTCTCTCTCCCCGCCCTGTCTCTCACCCACACTCTCTCTGTCTTACCCACACTCTCTCTCACCCACACTCTCTCAGTCTCACCCATACTCTCTCTGTCTCACCCACACTCTGTGTCTCACCCACACTCTCTGTGTCTCACCCACACTCTCTGTCTCACCCACACTCTCTGTCTCACCCACACTCTCTGTCTCACCCACACTCTCTGTCTCACCCACACTCTCTGTCTCACCCACACTCTCTCTGTCTCACCCACACTCTCTCTGTCTCACCCACACTCTCTCTGTCTCACACTCTCGATCTGGATATCTTATTTACCCTGTATATCTTAACTGCCCTATACTACACCGACATAATTTATACTTCTTTCTTCCAAATCTGACTCAAGCTTCACATGGAAGACATCGGAACCCCCCCTAACCCAGAAGACAGGTAGGGAACACATCCCCTCCAATGTATAACATTGCGGGAATGCGGGTACCTGGACATTGAGGGACTGCGGATCAGGTAAGATCCCAGGCGGGATTGCTGCTTTAGATATTGTGCAGCGGGGACGTCCATACACTGGCTAAGGGATTCAGGAAACTAGTCACTCACATCTGGCTTTTATTTCTAGATCCAACATTTACTTACACACACACACACGTAACAAGGACTAATTGTAGTATAATGTAATACAATAAATACATTTGTCAAAAACGAATGTTCTGACTAGGAATTTATTAAATATATTTTATTTATGTATTTTATTTTAAAGCGGGGTTGGGGGCGAGTAGATTTTTTGGTTGGGCGAGTAGATTTTTGGGTGATTTGTCGAACACACATACATATATATATATATATATATATATATATATATACACACAGTGTTCGACAAACCTATACATTTGCTCGCCCCGGGCGAGTGGATTTAACCCCCGGGCGAGTAAATATTGGCCCAAGCAGCACACGTTTGGTACTAGGTGGCGAGTAGATTTTTTTGTGTGGCGAGTAGATTTTTTGGTGATTTGTCAACCACTATATATATATATATATATATATATATATATATATATATATAAAATGGGTAGTATACTGTGTGCTCATTTGCATGTCATTTCCCAGAATCCCTTGCTGCAGTGGAAGCACTGTGTGCTGGGTGATAATGGTAAAAGGCAGGGTTGCAGACCTGTCTAAGACATGCAAATGAGCATACAGTAATATTTCCATTGGCCATTATATACATACTGTAGGAAAGACAGGGCTAACGCCAGCCTGGAGTAGGTGATAAAATATTTGCGGTATTTCTGCTGTTCATCCCAATCCGATAAATATCGGAACTTGATGTATGGCAGTTTTTACTTGTAAATGTGGTTGTAACGGATCGGGGGACACGCACCTCTCAGCGTGTCCCTGTCACCTCCGGTCCCACGGCGGCTCTCTGCCCCACTCCCTCAACGCCTTACCTCCTCCTCGGCAGACAGTTCCCCCGCGGCGCACAGCGATCGGGGCGCGCGCACGGCAGCCTTACAGAAGGCGCGCGCACCCGATCCTCTTACCTGTCCTCCCGTGCTACTGGCTCCTCCCCTCATCGGCTGCAGGCTATTACCAGATATCTTCCGTCTCCCTTCCTGCTTACCTGGACCTATCACTGCAGCCA
The DNA here is from genome assembly GCF_040206685.1 of Ascaphus truei. Lineage (NCBI taxonomy): Eukaryota > Metazoa > Chordata > Amphibia > Anura > Ascaphidae > Ascaphus > Ascaphus truei. The sequence goes on along the minus strand of NC_134497.1, from coordinate 39,138,311 downwards.
CTCAGTCAAGCCTCCGCTCCACCCCTTGCTACCATTGGCTCTCAGCCCTTTATAACCACTGTCTGCCCTCTCCAACGCCGGTCAGCATAGCTTCTCTGTGGCTCCTGTGTGCAGTAACCTGTGCTTAGCTCTCTGTTCCAGCTCCTTGTTCCTGACCCTGTCTCTGTTTGGATTTCCCTGGTTTGATCTCGGCTTGGCTTTACTACGTGTACCTTTCTACCCCTGGACTCTGCAAGTGGATCTCCCTACGCTGCCTTCTCCTGCCCCTGACCCTTGGCTCTTGGACATCTACCCGTCTACTTCTGGCACCCCGGACTCTGCAAGTATTAACGTTAACCCTTTCCTCACCAGGCCCGGCAACGCAACTTACCACACTTCGGGCACGTCCTCACTGCTGTGGGTGCGTGTTATACCCTTACCCACCTCAGTACTGGAGACTTGCCAGGTCTGCGGGCATACAGGCGTTACAGTGGTATTATGCCTTGTTTTTAGCAGATCCGATACTTTTAACTGGTTCGATAAAAAGTGCTTCATTTTTGGCGCTGCAACGCTGATTCATTGCACGATAATAAGGCACTTTTGTATGGGCGGTAATACGGCATTTTTGGTTACTGCAGCTTGTTGTATCCGGCCCTTTGACTCAAGCCAGGTTTAGTGATATTAAGTTCTAGTTGACCCGTAATGGTGTATGCAGATCTATCAATATTTGTAATTTAACATCAGTAATAAGACAATAGAAATGTAAAAACCACACAACACACAGATTCCTGATTACCTGGTGCTGGCGCGTTACTTTCCCACAGCGTGCCCTCTTGATACCAAGCTCTTTCCCATATTCATCTCCATACCAGACCCGGAGCTCTGTGTGGGGGGAGGTCTGTGCAGGTTCTGTAGTAGATTTTCCTGTGGTACTGCAACGCCACAAGCTTCTGTTCTTCCTCGTTTCTCACACAATTTACAAACCTAAAATTGGGACAGTTAGTGAGGTCTCAAAGTACAGGCAGTCCTCGTTTTACAACGCTTCGCTTTACAACGAATGGCTTATCCAACGCTATGCAATGCATACCTATATTCATTTTTACAACGACAAAATGGCTTATCCAACGCTCTTACGAAGCTTTGCAACGTTGTGTATGTGTGTATATATATACACATTCACATAAACAACGTTGCAAAGCGTCATAAGAGCGTATATATATATAATATTATACTATATAATATTATATTATACTATATAATATATTATTTATTATGTTATATTATATATATAATACAGTATATACACTATATAATTTATGTGTGTGCTGCATATCTTATTGCCTGCATAAAATATTTGGTGTATTTTAGTGTTAAAAATGCCTTCAGGAACGGAACCTTTCATTTAAACAGTGTTCCTATGGGAAAACGTGTTTCGCTTTACAACGCCATTTTGAGTAACACATTGTGTCGGATAACCGAGGACTGCCTGTAATGGCTATTTTATAAAGAGCTGAAAAAAGATACAAGTTGTTAATAATGTGACTTGTCTTCTCTTTCTTCTCTATTGTATTGTATGTCTTTATTTATATAGCGCCATTAATATACATAGCGCTTCACATTAGTAATACATGTGGTAATCAAATAAATAACAGATAATATAAATAACAGATCATGGGAATAAGTGCTTTAGACATAAACGTAACATTAAGGAAGAGGAGTCCCTGCCCCGAGGAGCTTACAGTCTAATTGGTAGGTAGGGAGAACGTACAGAGACAGTAGGAGGGAGTTCTGGTAAGTGCGTCTGCAGGGGGCCAAGCTGTATATATCATGTGTTCAGAATATCCGCAGTGCTATTCATATGCTTCTTTAAGCAAGTGTGTCTTAAGGTGGGTCTTAAAGGTGGATAGAGAGGGTGCTAGTCGGGTACTGAGGGGAAGGGCATTCCAGAGGTGTGGGGCAGTCAGTGAAAAAGGTTTAAGGCGGGAGAGGGCTTTAGATACAAAGGGGGTAGAAAGAAGACATCCTTGAACAGAACGCAAAAGTCGGGATGGTGCAAAGCGAGAAATTAGGGCTGAGATGTAAGGAGGGGCAGAAGAGTGTAAAGCTTTAAAAGTGAGGAGAAGAATGGAGTGTGAGATGCGGGATTTGATCGGAAGCCAGAAGAGGGATTTCATGAGGGGAGATGCTGAGACAGATCTAGGAAAGAGTAGAGTGATTCTGGAAGCAGCATTTAGGATAGATTGTAGGGGAGACAGGTGAGAGGCAGGAAGGCCGGACAGCAGGAGGTTACAGTAATCAAGACGGGAGAGAATGAGGGCCTGAGTCAGAGTTTTAGCAGTCGAGCAACAGAGAAAGGGCGTATCTTAGTTATATTGCGGAGGAAAAAGCGACAAGTTTTAGAAATGTTTTGAATGTGAGGGGCGAATGTGAGAGAGGAGTCGAGTGTGACCCCTAGGCAGCGTGCTTGGGCTACTGGGTGAATGATCGTAGTTCCAAAAGTAATGTGGAAGGAGGCAGTAGGGCCAGGTTTGGGAGGAAGTATGAGGAGCTCTGTTTTAGCCATGTTGAGTTTAAGGCGGCAGAGAGCCATCCAGGATGATATAGCAGAGAGACATTCAGAAACTTTGGTTTGTACAGCAGGTGTAAGGTCGGGTGTTGAAAAGTATATTTGTGTGTCGTCAGCATAGAGGTGATATTTAAACCCAAAAGATGTTATTAGGTCACCTAGAGAGAGTGTGGACAGAGAAAAGAGAAGAGGTCCGAGGACAGAGCCCTGGGGTACCCCCACAGAGAGATCAATAGAGGAGGAGGTGTTAGCAGAAGAGACACAAAGTACGATGGGAGAGGTAAGAGTAGATCCAGGATAGAGCTTTGTTCCGAATGCCAAGAGTATGGAGAATGTGAAGGAGAAGAGGGTGGTCCACGGTGTCAAATGCTGCAGAGAGGTCGAGTAATATGAGCAGAGTGTAATGACCTCTGTCTTTGGCAGCATGGAGGTCGTCAGTTATTTTAGTGAGGGCTGTTTCCGTGGAGTGAGCAGTGCGGAAGCCAGATTGTAGAGGGTCTAGGAGAGAATAGGTGTTGAGAAAATGGAGCAAGCGAGAGAATAGAAGACGTTCAAGGAGTTTAGAGGCAAAAGGCAGGAGGGAGACAGGTCGATAGTTAGAAAGACAAGTAGGGTCAAGCTTGCTGTTTTTGAGTAATGGTATGACTGTTGCATGTTTGAAGGAGGATGGAAAAATTCCAGCGCAGAGGGAGGAGTTAAAAATGTGTGTGAGCGTAGGTATTATAGTAGGAGCAAGAGGTTTTAGGAGATGGGAGCGAATGGGGTCAAGAGGGCAAGTGGTAGAGGGAGAAGAGGCGATCAACAGCGACACATCCTCCTCTGAGACAGTGGAAAAAGAGTTAAGGAAGGCAGGAGGAGAGTTAGGAAGAGGTGCAGGATGGGAGGAAGAAACAGAGGGGATGTTCTGCCGTATGGATTCCACCTTTTCCTTAAAATAGTCAGCAAAGTCCTGAGCGGAGATGGAGGAAGGAGAGGCAGCTGAGGGTGGTTTGAGTAGAGTATCAAAGACAGAGAACAGTCGGCGTGGGTTAGACTTGTGCATGTTGATTAGTGCAGAAAAGTAGGCTTGTTTAGCTTGCGAGAGGGCAGAGTTGAAACAGGATAGCATAAATTTGTAGTGAAGGAAGTCTGCGAGAGTGTGAGACTTCCTCCAGAGGCGTTCAGAGGAACGAGTGGAGGAACGCAGCATGCGCGTGTGGGAATTTAGCCAGGGTCTAGGGATAGAAGGGCGAGTGCGGCAGAGAGAAAGCGGGGCATGTATATCAAGAGACGAGGACAAGGCAGAGTTGTATGTCCTGACCAGGTTGTCGGGGTCTGTAGCAGAGCTGCGAGAGGAGAGGGAGGAGCGTAAAGTGGACTCAAAGTCAGGTAAGTGAATAGAGCGCAGGTTTCTGCAGAACCGGGGGGTAGATGGAGGTGGAGAAGGGGAGAAGCGAGATAGCGAGAATGAGATGAGATGATGGTCAGAGAGAGGAAAAGGGGAAATGGAGAAATCGGAGAGAGAGAAGTTCTTAGTGAAAACCAGGTCTAGGTAGTGTCCATCCTTGTGGGTGCTGGCTGCAGTCCACTGTTGAAGGCCAAAAGAAGAGGTTAGAGAAAGAAAGCGGGAAGCCCAAGGGAGAGAGGGGTCATCAATGTGGCAATTGAAGTCCCCAAGGAGAAGAACAGGGGAGTCTGAGGAGAGGAAGAAAGAGAGCCAGGATTCATAGTGAGAGAGAAAGGCAGAAGGGGGATGAGTAGGTGGGCGATAGATGACCGGCACATGGACAGGGAGAGGAGAAAAAATTTGGACAGTGTGAGCCTCAAAAGGAGGGAAAAGCAAGAGAGGGAGGAATAGGAAGGGTTCGGTAACGACAGAGAGAGGAGAGCAGGAGCCCCACGCCTCCACCCCTGCCATCAGTCCACGGAGTGTGGGAGAAGGAAAGGCCACCATAGGAGAGGGCAGCTTCCAGGGCAGTGTCAGACTGAGTGAGCCAGGTCTCAGTTATAGCAAATAGGAGCAGAGAGTGAGAGAGGAAAAAGTCATGTACAGACAGGAACTTGTTAGAAAGGGAGCGAGCATTCCAAAGGGCACAGGAGAAAGGGAGAGAGGAGGGAGGGTGGCAGGGGATGGGTATGAGGTTGGAGGGGTTGACACCAGAAGGAGTAGAGGTTGCAATTGGCAGGCGAGGACGAGCGCATGTAGAAATAAGGCAGGGACCAGGATTGGGAGAGATATCCCCAGAACCAAGGAGGAGAAGCATGGATAGAAAGAGGATGTGTGAGGATGATTTGTAAGGGTGTTTTTTTTAGAGCAGGGGATATAGCTGTGTGATGTCAGGGGACGCAGGTAAGAAAGGAGTTCATGTGAACAGAGAAGTGGTGAAGAAAGGAGAGATGGAGATATATGAATGGAGTTAGAGACATACTGAGGCTGGTAAAAAGAAGTGCATAATTTGTGAAGAAGTGAAGTCACAGCAAATATAAATGGTAAAGGCAGCATCACAGCAGTAATGATGCAGTCTGGTACAGATGATATCCTCCTTTCCAGCGTAGTTCAAATGCAGGAATCAGGGCCAGTTGGGGTGTCCACTTCTTCCTCACTTCTTTTGAACTTCCTTTAAAACTTGAGTTGTTCAGTAGTCATGCAACTTATAATGGGCCACTTGGAGATGTGCTGCAGGCAGACTAGCTGTTCTGACACAGTTTATATGGGCCTAAAAAGTCGCCTGACAGTGTGGTTCTGTCTGCTTAATTAACACAGCTGAGGCACATTCAACAGATGGTTTTCTACACAGGGTGTTCCCTGCCTAGGTGGCAACACTTAATTTGATTAGGGGTAGACAGAAAACAGCATTCAAATATGGTTTTTACCTAGCATTGGATCACTTGCATATATATAATACACACAGCAAAGACTTCAATGAGGATTTAGAGATGGTTTTTTTTTACCTAGCATTGGATCACTTGCATATATATAATACACACAGCAAAGACTTCAATGAGGATTTAAAGATGTTTTTTACCTAGCATTGGATCACTTGCATATATATAATACACACAGCAAAGACTTCAATGAGGATTTAGAGATGTTTTTTACCTGAGGAGAGAAGAATAAGATCCATTAGGGTAAGAGTTCCTTCCTTTTAAACTTCAGTTGTTCAGTAGTCATGCCACTTATAATGTGCCACTTGGATATGTGCTGCAGGTATGTTCTCTACAGTTTTTGAGCTGAACAGAAGTTAGAGAGCAATATATATACGATGCTCACTTGTATGTACCAACAGTTTGAAAGGAATGGGAGCCACAGGCCACACCAGTGACTACTTTCTTATTACTTAAAAAAAAAAAAAATACACTTGTAATTAAAAAATCCCCGACAAGATGACATGAGTGCCACAAAGGTGAGTTTTCTTCCGGTGGAACTAAACAGAAAGTGGGGTTGCTGTAACATGGTGACCACTTTTTAAGCTATGGGAAACCAGGAAATTATAGGTGTTGCTGTTGTTCTGAAATAGCCTTTGCACTGGAGATACAATCTGTCACCCACATACAGGTGCTGATATAAAAAGCCGATTTATTAAACACAAAAGTGTAATCAAGAAAGGTACCGATCCGACCATCTTGGTACAACACTGTGTCCAACACAAGCGTTCTATAGCAGCCACGAGAGTAATGTGCATAGAAATAGTTCCACTGGGAAGGGCTCTAAATAGGGACACTGCATTATTAAGACGTGAAGCTTACGGGATATTCCATCTGCGTACCAGTAATGGAGGTGGACTTAAAAAGCAGCTTAATCTGAAGTGCTTTCGTGACAGGCGTTCATTTTTATTTTTCAATAGTGGATCGACGCCTTGACACCTCCATCCTCTTCATCTATTCATATTAACTGGAAGTCTTAAATATGGATCCAGAACTACTTAAGCTGTTTGCTGGTTCCATTTCAGTGTTACTTCCCTTTGTTTGTCTTTTATGTTTTGGGTTAGTCTGTTTATGTTGTTAGTCTTGGGTTCTGTCTTTTACAGTTTCTGATCACTTTAGTGTACTTTTACAGAAAAGAACCCACTTGAATCATGCACTCCACTTAAGTGAATAAGATCACATTGACTGGAAAGAGGTGGTATTAGCCACCTCCACTGATATAGAGAAAATAATTTATTTACACAATGAACCATAAAGAATGTGATTAAAATCAAACCTCATAATGCTAACTGTGTTGATAAGAACGGTAGGTTAGTAATCCTACCAGAACTTCTCGTGGCTCACAACTCTGATATTGCGCCTATATATATAACTAATTCAGTCATGTGAACATACTTAGAATAGCTTACATGTCATAGACAAAAATGTACTTATAATATATGTGATTAACCTAAATTCGTGTAGAAGGATGTGGAATTCCTATTTAAACTAAAGTGATCGTGGATAACTGGTGTGATTAAATAAAACACTGTAGCTATACTTGTATTTACTGACTGATTGCCAACTGAAGTACTTGAACAGAGGAGGTGTAGCTCCCTCGTGTGTTCATTCAGGATATAGGTCTGGGGAAAGATAGCAGCTATTGCCTGTTCTCTCATAAACCCTATATACATATATGCCTGAATCGTGTATTTATTGCTGGCTCACAGAACTGTCCCCACGTGGGGTTGATTGTTGCGCTATACCAGGTAAGGCTAAGGCCCCGGTAACTCCGCTGCAACGCGCGCCCGCGAGATTGTCGGCGCGTGCAGCCGATTCCCCGGTCTGCAGGAACCTGCAGACCAAAAGACCGGGGGGGGGGGGAGAGCGTGGCGAGGGAGTGACGGGGCGCGGCCATGACGTCACCTGGCAGGTTCGCCCTCATTGGCTGAACCGCCGGGGGCGTGGCTTAGCGCTCCGTATCGAGTCCTGTTCTCAATTCTATCTATCCTCTCAGCGGGCCCGGCGCCATTGAGGGGAGGGCTCTCGTCCGCTGCAGTTGCCAGCGAGGTCCAGCACTAAGGCTGCGTCCCCGCTAGCGCTGAGCAGGCGGCAAGCGAAAGGAAAGCAAGCGATGCATGTAAGCAGAGAAGATATTTAGTATGAGTATGCACGGCTGCGGTTAACCCCGCGTACAACCTACCTGCTAGTGGATGCTCTTCGGCGTCCACATCACTAACAGCAGAGACATATTCCCTATATTATTTCAGGGTCGGAGTGGACGTACTGCAAACACGCAGGCACTGAGCAAGTTAAAAATACAGACACCCTGCAGAACAAAATGGGTTAAGAAGACGCTCAGATCCTGGAGCAGTTTCCATGAACTAAACCCCAAACTTCAGACCTGGGTCAGCTCAGTCTGACTGAGAATGTCCCTCGGCTCCTCCCACATTATAGAGTGTCAGCTCTTTAGGGTAGCACAAGGTGTTTTGAGCCGTTTGTATTCATTGGGCCATCATATGTGAAATAAAGTCCATCAACTTCCTGTATTACCAACATCTATATGAAACCACACCCCGCCCCACACCTGATTGGGCAATAGACTGTGACGTCAGCGGCAGTAGGGAGAAAAGACTATTCAGAGTCTCCCCTCCGGTCTGCCGGCTCATTGCCGTGCGCGCGCAGCCGAACTCACAGCCAATTATAAGTGCCGCGCGCTATGTTACGGGCTTTAGGACCCTGCTGAAAGAGGGGAGGGGGGGCAGGGGCGCGTGGACACTCACCGCAGAGGGGGGATCCTGCCTGACTCTCCCGGCCCCTCCCTGCTGCTGCATGTGTGGGAGACGTTGCTGCTGCTGCTCCCTGCCCGGCTGAGAAGGGATTGCTTCCTGCTGCTTGTGTGCCTCCGGTCTAGAGCGACCACGTGACCAGCAGCAGCCAATCACAGTAATAATAATAATAACCAGCAGAGGGGCTAATGTTAAAGGGGAAGAGACACCATGAGACTTTCCCTGCCGGGGGCGTGGCTTAGAGCGTGTCCCTGCCGGGGGCGTGGCTTAGAAGGACCCCACGTGATGATGACAAGCCAAATGTTCATAGCAAATGTCAGGAAATTTTATATAACATTTGTATAACATAAGATGGCGGCAGAATGTAGGTTCCCTTTGTGCAAATACCTAATGTGTAATGTTTAATTCGGTGATTAACAAACCCATTACAAACTGCGTAACCTTTACCATCAAGGTGTCTGCCACTGACATAAATAATAACGGCTATCGCTATACGCGCTGCTCGGCCTTAATCACAGGGGCGGTTATGGGTCCCATTCTCTCCCGGTAACACAGGTATAAATGATTGTAAGCTCTGTGGGGTATATGCCATAGCTGTTGGAAAGTTGCCACCACTCCGGGTTTTGACGACGTATCTCCGGGCTCCGGGTTTACCGGTGGTGGCGTGCAGCGTCTCCCGACGGCCTCAAAGTCCTCCCGGCATCTTCCCCTGCCAGTAACTTCTCTCAATATGGTCACGCAGCGTCAAATGGCGTCACATTGCCATGGCAACGGGAACGCTAAGTGACATCACACAGCACGTCCCGTTGTCATGGCTACTTGACACCGTGACGTCACTTAGCATCAGTTGTCATGGCATCATTTGACGCCGCACGGCCATATTGACGGCTTGCTGTGGGTGATGCAGTGACTATATTGGAACGATGCCAGAGGATATCACAGAAACGCAGCCGAAGGTAATTCGCGAAATTTTAAAATGCCTCTGGGTTGCCTTCAGTAGAAGGTGGCTACCCTGGCTGTTGGGGTGTTTAATACATTTATTGGGGTGAGCTCCACACGGGACCCCCACTGGGATGGGAGGCTACACTCGTGTCCCCAATGGGGTCAGGGCTGCACATGGGCCCCCACAAGGTGAGGGTTGACATATGAGTCCCCACTAGGGCAGGAGGCTACACATGTGAGCTTTTATAGAGACGTGCCTTCATGCATTATTATAATCACAGAATTAGGTTATTAATATTTATTTATTTATAAAATATTTTACCAGGAAGTAATACATTGAGAGTTACCTCTCGTTTTCAAGTATGTCCTGGGCACAGAGTTAAGACGAATAATACATGGTTAGAAATACAGTTACATAAATGAACAGTGTATACATTATATACAAGACATTTCATGCACAGTTAAAGAAAATATATATATTATGGGCGTATGAAACAATTACAGACCAGATTACAATGTGAGACAGCCTTAGATTTGAAAGAACTTAAACTGGTGGTGGTTGTTCCAGTTTTGGGGTGCACGGTAAGAGAAGGAGGAATAGCCGGATACTTTGTTGAGCCTTGGGACCATGAACAGTCTTTTGGAGTCTGATCTCAGGTGATAAGTGCTGCAAGTGGTAGGGGTGAGGAGCTTGTTCAGATAGCTGGGTAGCTTGCCCATAAAGAATTTAAAGGCAAGACAGGAAAGGTGAACTTTGCGCCTAGACTCGAGTGATGACCAATCTAGTTCTTTGAGCATTTCGCAGTGATGTGTGTTGTAGTTGCATTGGAGAACAAAACGACAAATTGAATTGTAGAGGGTGTCAAGTTTGCTAAAGTGGCTTTGAGGTGCCGAGCCATATACTATGTCTCCATAGTCAATAATTGGCATTAGCATCTGCTGTGCGATACGCTTTCTGACCAGGAGACTTAGGGAGGATTTGTTCCTGTAGAGTACCCCTAGTTTGGCATAGGTCTTGGTTATCAGGGTATCAATGTGCATCCCGAATGTTAAGTGGGAGTCAAACCATTTGCCCAGGTATTTAAAACTAGCGACAGGGGTTAGAGTGGTGTTAGCGATGGTTCTAATCTGGAGCTCAGTCGCTGGAAGCTTTAAAAATGTAGTCTTGGTCCCAAATACCATTGTTCCAATCTTGTCAGTGTTTAAAAACAGTTTGTTGTGGGAAATCCAGTTTTCGAGTCTCAAAAAGTCAGACTGAAGTATGTGTTGAAGGTCAGAGAGGTTATGGCTGTGTGCATATAGGATTGTGTCATCTGCATACATGTGTATTGAGGCTTCCTTACAAGCTGTGGGAAGATCATTGATGAACACTGAGAAGCCCCAGAGCAGAGCCTTGCAGGACACCACAGGTGATATCCAGAGGGTTGGAGTTAGAGCCTGAGATGGACACATGTTGGGATCTACCTGATAGGTAGGACTGAAACCAGTTTAAAGCATGCTTCCGTATTTCAGAGCTCTGGAGTTTGTTAAGCAGGATAACATGATCAACAGTATCAAAAGCCTTTGCAAAATCTAGGAATATTGCACTAGTGAGTTGTCTCCGTTCCATTTCACACTGGATTTCATTGCAAACTTTTAGCAGGGTAGTTACGGTGGAGTGTTTGGGGCGAAAGCCAGATTGGAATTGGCTAGGACCTCCATGCTGCCAAAGACAGAGGTCATTACACTCTGCTCATATTACTCGACCTCTCTGCAGCTTTCAACACCGTGGACCACCCTCTTCTCCTTCACATTCTCCATACTCTTGGTATTCGGAATAAAGCTCTATCCTGGATCTCCTCTTACCTCTCCCATCGTACTTTCAGTGTCTCTTTTGCTAACACCTCCTCCTCTATCGATCTCTCTGTGGGGGTACCCCAGGACTCTGTCCTGGGACCCCTTCTCTTTTCTCTTTACACACTCTCTCTAGGTGACCTAATCACATCTTTTGGGTCTAAATATCACCTCTATGCTGACGACACACACATTTACCTTTCAACCCCTGACCTTACACCTGCTATACAGACCAAAGTTTCTGAATGCCTCTCTGGAATATCATCCTGGATGGCCATCCGCTGACTGAAACTTAACATGGCAAAAACAGAGCTCCTTATACTTCCTCCCAAACCTGGCCCTACTACCTCCTTCCACATTACTATTGGAAATACGATCATTCACCCAGTAGCCCAAGCACGCTGCTTACACTTGATTCATCTCTCTCATTCTCCTCTCATATTCAAAACGTTTCTAAAACTTGTCGCTTTTTCCTCCGCAATATCACAAAGATACACCCTTTCCTCTGTTACTCGACTGCTAAAACTCTGACTCAGGCCCTCATTCTCTCACGTCTCGATTACTGCAACCTCCTGCTGTCCGGCCTTCCTGCCTCTCACCTGTCTCCCCTACAATCTATCCTAAACGCTGCTGACAGAATCACTCTACTCTTTCCTAAATCTGTCTCCGCATCTCCCTCTCTTGGCTTCCGATCAAATCCCGTATCTCACACTCAATTCTCCTCCTCACTTTAAAAGCTTTACATTCTTCTGCCCCTCCTTAGATCTCAGAAATTTACAAAAAAAGTTGGAGCGCAGACAGATAAAAAAAAAAGGGTATTAACCAATCAATCACTTTATTCAGTACACTGTACAATTTAAAACTTACAATCAGGTATAGCTGCATACACGATGAGGATCCCACGCCCGTCCGTCACTTTTGCTGTCACTACCCCTGCCCATTCTTGCTCTTTCCCACTGTGGATCACCACGGTGTTCCAAAACCGGAACCGGAAGTCTACCCAATGCTGGATGGTGGGCGGGCTCTCTCGCGAGATTGCACTATCTGGCAATAGTGACGTATAGGGAAGTTAACCAGGTACCTCTATCGTGCAGGTATCACACTCCAAAAAAGACGTGTGTACCATAGAACCTATGCAACCCCTCAACGCGTTTCGCGCACACTAGCGCTTCATCAGGAGGTATTGGGGCATGTCAGGAGGCTGCCTTATATAGGCCACCACCCCCTATTTGCCCCTAACACAAAACACGTGTATACTTGCTACAAGTAATTCCTAATGATATTGTGACAAAAACCATACGTGAACACATTACAAAACATAGAGATTATACTCATTATATACTCAACCCTTTAGATAATTCTTAAAAATCTCTCAAATGTTTTAAAATTCATAAAAATTAATTATTTACAATACAATTGTTTAAATTAACATATACTATTTAAAAACCTGATTTAAAACCTTATTTAAAACCTTATTGCGATCAATCATCTAACTTACTATTTTTCCTTATGTAATATACTTATATATATATATATATATACATACAAATCATCTCTTCTAACTTCAGATTGATTTTACCCAAAACATTAGTAAAATTAATAAGATTAAGAATAACAATTGATTTACTCCTAAACCTTACCATAACATAAAACTGTAAATATATAAGACTACCTTATTAATTAATTGCATACATACATATATAATTAACTATAAAATACTAAATTATCCCATTAATAACATATTAAACTAGTTCTCTATTACTTATAATGTTCATAAATTAATTATCAAGTATGAGTTGAAATCACATAATCTATCTGAGGAAGGGGTTAAGCTCTATCATTTCATTTAACCCACTAGGTATTTTACTTCTTAGTGTATATATCCAATATTGTTCTCTTTGAAGTAACTTTAGTTCTCTATTGCCCTTCCTAATATCCCTTTGTACGATCTCCAGGCCTCTAAAACGTAAACCTTCTGTTTCCCCGTTATGGTGCTCCAAAAAATGTAGTGCTAGATTATGTACTTTTTTACCTTGTTGTACATGGCGTTTGGCATTTTTAATACCATTTACATGTTCGCCAATTCGCACTTTTAGGGGCCGGATGGTCTTTCCAACATAGCATTTTTTGCATGGACAATCAATGATATAAACTATAAAATTTGTTTGACACGTGATAAAATGTTTGATTTTATGTTGTAGCCCTGTCTGCTGATCTTCAAAGACCTTTTCGGGAGACATATATTGGCACATCACACATTTTCCACACCTAAAATTGCCCATTGGTTTACTTAAAAAATTGGTTTTCCTATCAACTAGAATCTTGGATTCCTTTAAAAGACTGGGGACTAAAATGCTTTTTAAATGTTGTGCCTTCCTAAAAACTACCTTGGGTCTATCGGCTAACTTATTACGTAAAATGGGGTCCATTAATAAAACATCCCAATGTTTGTAAATCAACTTTCTTATCTTAGATTCCTGTTTAGAGAAATCAGTAATGAACATTGGTGTGGGATTGTCATTAGCAGGTACAACTTTCGTTTTGGGTATTAGTAATGTATTTCTTGGTCTATTCTGACTTTTAATGAAGGATTTTTGTATCACATCTTGGTCATAGCTGCAAACACAGAATAGGTAGCGCTAACTATATATAGGATTTAACCCTAATGCAAGGAATAGCCTCGCATGGGGGGCTGCCTAAATACTAAAACTGACCCCCTGGTCAGATAACAAAACAAGAGAAAAAATATAGTATTTAGAAGGCGCCGGCAGATAAAGGATATATTCACCAACAGGAAGAAACCGGTATGGATTCCAGACGGTAGAGATGTGCTTAAAGAAAATGTAAAAAAACACAAAACATAGTGTAATACTGTAAATATAAAAAACAAATGACATATAATGTGACACTAATAATAAAATAAGTATATATCAGCTGAGATCAAGGGTGATAAGAATTTTACAACATTTAATAAAATAGTTTAAAAACACTGGACATAAAAAACATATACAAATAATATAAACACAATTATTTTGACAATTTAAAGGACAATAAGTATGGGACCAGTAATCAGCTGCACCATCTTGGGTTAAAAACATACCCAAATGACAATTTATTAGACTAAAAAGAAATAGTTCATGTGCTGAAATATTCCAAAATCAAGCTAAAGATTTAAAGAAAACATTTCTGGAAAGAGAATATCCTTCTAAAGATCTTGACAAAACGATAACTGAAGTGGCAGCAATGGAAAGATCTAATCTTTTACAATATAAAAACAAAGATAGAAATAAATCGGCTAATCTTAGTTTCATAACACAATACAATCAGATGGCACCAAATATAAGGAAAATATTTAAAAAATATTGGCCTATCCTCAAAAAGGATAAAGAACTTGAAGGCATTCTGCCAGAACATCCTCAGATTGTATTCACTAGAGCACCAAACATCGGACGCAAATTAGCCCCCAGCTGCCCATCTTTACAAACAAAGTTACGTAATACAGTCATAAATAAAGGATATTTTCCATGTCATAGGTGCACTGCATGCAAATATAGTATAAAAACATCTAACTACACATCAAATAAGACATCTAAAAATTATATAATTCAACAACACATCACTTGTAAAAGCTCGTTTGTAATATACCTATTGGAATGTCCATGTGGTCTGCAATATGTGGGTATGACTACTAGACCTGTCCAAAGACGCATATATGAACACATATATAACATTAGGAGAGGGTTAACAACGCACAACGTATCGCATCATTTTCAGCAAGTGCACAACCAAGATCCCACTGGTTTGAAATGTATGGCAATTGAAACTATCACTCCAAATTGGAGAGGAGGAAATGCTGTGAGCCAACTGGGGAGACGTGAGTCCTATTGGATATACGAACTAAAGACACTATCCCCACTAGGCCTCAACGTTGACTTCGATTTAAAATCCTTTCTGGTAAACTAATTCTAGGTGTCATTTGTCCATTTTGGTTTTGTTCTTTTCTTTCATATCAATGGTTGTTGTTAGAGATAATATACTTCATTGTATAAAACTTTGGATTCCAGATAATTTTAATTTTGAATTTTAAATTTTATATGGATTATTGTCTTGAATGTACAAATGTAAAATATATGTAATAAGGAAGACACTTTGTAAGCACCATCACTTTAGTATCACAAACAAATATACAATTTTTATTGAATAATTTTATTCATTTATTATAAGTAACTCATTCACTTTTTATTAGTACACCCATTCTAAGTCACTTATATAAATCATTATTAAATGAGCACTATTATTAACATATTGAATTATTATTATCAGTATATCATATGTCACTTCATTTTCACCATTATAGTTTAATTTATCACACAGTATTAACATTATTCACATCATAATATAATCACTTTTTTAAATATATACACTATATACATAGTTTAGAATATATTTCATAATATTACATCACATTATTATAGCACACACCACACAGTTAGATTAGGTTTTTTATTGATTAGTCACATAATTATAGCCCATTTATAGCGCTTAGATTTGTTAAAGCACTCATCACATCATTTGTTATATTTTATCAGCTGAGATCGTTATTTTAACTTTGTATTGTATTTTTTTGCTATTAAGCTACACTGCGCATGTGCGGACAAATGGACATTATTTCCCACATATCATTGAATGCGCATGTGCAACAATTTAATTAGGGTGATTATTGGACCCAATTGGACACCTATAAAAGAGGACACTATGGGACACATCCTTAGAACCCCTGAGGAAGAGAGCAGCTCGCTCTCGAAACGCGTAGGGTTAATTTGTTGGGACCCAAATCACTACGCCTGAGTTGCTTCCAGTGCCGTGACGAATCAGCTGTTTATCGGCTTGTACTCAAAATCAGCACGAATCTGCTGCGGTGCATCTGCCACCAGCCGCGAGGAGGAAGGAGCGCCAAGGGGAAGTAAGCCCACGCAGCCTGGCGTGTGCAGCTGACATCTTGGCCCCGAACCCGGTGCAATAGCTGTGTGAGCAGCACGAATATGCTGCGTTTTATCTACCACCAGCTGCGAGGAGGAACGAGCGCCAAGGGCGTAACACACGCAGTCTGGCGTGTGCAGCTATCATCTTGGCCCTGATCCCTGTGCAGTAGCTGTGTGAGCTGAAAAGAGAGGGGATACTCTCAGATATATCCACCGCCTGCTTTTATCTTTCGTCCGGTGAGTGGGCACTCCACCTGGTGCAGCTGATTACTGGTCCCATACTTATTGTCCTTTAAATTGTCAAAATAATTGTGTTTATATTATTTGTATATGTTTTTTATGTCCAGTGTTTTTAAACTATTTTATTAAATGTTGTAAAATTCTTATCACCCTTGATCTCAGCTGATATATACTTATTTTATTATTAGTGTCACATTATATGTCGTTTGTTTTTTATATTTACAGTATTACACTATGTTTTGTGTTTTTTTACATTTTCTTTAAGCACATCTCTACCGTCTGGAATCCATACCGGTTTCTTCCTGTTGGTGAATATATCCTTTATCTGCCGGCGCCTTCTAAATACTATATTTTTTCTCTCACATCTTGGTCATAGCCTTTATCCAAAAATCTCTGCCTTAAAATATTCGATTGGTCATCACAATCTTTTGGCTCAGAGCAATTTCTACGTGCCCTCAGAAATTGCCCATATGGTATATTATTGAGCCAATTGGAGTGATTACTTGTATAATCTAGGTAGGAATTGGCATCCACCTTTTTGAAGAAGGTTTTCGTGACAATACGATGATCCACTGCTTTAAAATTTAAATCCAAGAAATTAATTTCTACAGAATCAATTTCCCCACTTAGAACTATGTTCCGATCATTCCTGTTAAGGAATGCAATGAATTCTTCTAAAAGTTCCTTGGGTCCAGACCAAATTATTAGGATACCATCTATATATCTGCCATAATAGATCAAATGTTGACGAAATCCATTATTTATCCAGACATAATCTTCTTCCCATTGACCAATAAAAGCCCCGCATAATTGGGGGCAAAGCGGGTGCCCATCGCTGTACCATTGATTTGAATAAAATACTCGCCCTCAAACAGGAAATAATTATGTTGCAGAATAAATAAAATACTGTCTACAATAAATTCCTGTTGGGTGCTTGATAGAGTTTTGTGTTGGTACAGAAAATGGGCTACCGCCTTAATCCCCAAACTATGTTCAATACAAGTATACAGGGAACTGACATCCAATGTTGCCCAAATAAAATGATCTTCCCAAAAAATCTTATCTAAAGAATTAAGCACTTCCATGCTATCTTTAATATAGGATGGGAGGGCCGAGGTCATGGGAGCCAGAAATGTATCCACATACCGTGACAAATTGGCAGTTATAGAATTTATACCGGATACTATCGGTCGTCCCGGGGGGTTGATCAGTGTTTTATGAATTTTCGGGATGTGGTACAGTATAGACACTCGGGGATGTCGATTAAAAACAAATCTAAATTCTTGTAAATTTAAAAATACCCCTTAGTTTCGCATCCGTCAGAAATCCTTCTAATAGTGCCAAATATTCATTAGTTGGGTCTGTCCCTAATTTGCGATATGATACTCCATCATTAAGGAGTCGATATGCCTCACCTATATAATCTTCTCGATTTTGCAACACTGTACCACCCCCTTTATCCGCTTGTCGAATAATCAATTCCCCATTTAGATTTAAACTTTTTACCGCTCCTCTCTCATTGCGGGTAAGATTGTCATGAGCCACATAGTATCGATTATTGCTACACAAACCCCGAATTTCTTGTTCCACTAATTTACCAAAAAGCTCTATATGGGGTCCTTTAGACTCATAGGGATAAAAAGCAGATTTCGGTTTTAGACCTGTATGTACGGTACTTTTACCCAAATCACTTTCCTCATACAAATTCAAAACATTCTGGTAAGTACTATCAAATTCCAAAGAACCATCGTCCATAGATAATTGGGAATTAGATTCATTGGGGAAGGCAGTGAATCCATTTTCGGGAAAGTCATTATTTTCAAATAAGTCAATCCATTCACTTGGAGTGTTACTCCTAGGTAATAAAGTTAGATCCTGGTCAGAAACCAGATCTCCTTGATTTAACCTGGACTCCTTCCTATAAACGTTAATCCCACCATCACTATGTGCTTGAGTTCTGGCATAATGCCTTTTTAGTGTCAATTTTCTCACAAATTTTTGCAAATCAACATATAAATTGAACTCATTGGGCCTATTAACCGGGGAAAAGGATAACCCTTTTTGAAGGACACTAAATTGGGATGCTGAAAGTTTAAACATTGATAGGTTATAGATCCCATTGTCTCTTAGCATGTCTTCTGTGACAATGATGTCTGAGAACTGATACGTCCCCTTGTCCCTCTTGCCCCCACTGCCCCTAACTCCTCTTTTTCCCTTCCTCCTCTTAACCAAGGCAATAGAACTGAGACTTGGTGGGCAATAATTGCTTGGGTATCGCCCCCATCTCTAGATGGGATCCTCTCCCTAAAAAAGGAATTGAGGTCGAAGCCGAGGGGAGAGAAGGGAAAGGAGCACGGGGAGGCAGGGAAAAGGCCCCTGATGTACCAATTGGACCTGGCTCTGAAACCTCCTCGACTATTCCACCCAAAACCTGGAAGGCATTAGATGTGGGTATGGGTGGATCGGGTACTAACCGACTATCCACTGCATTTGTCCCCCCTCGTCCCATAAAGGATCAAAAATATTCCCCATAAATGTGCACTCAATGCTACGACTAGTGATGCAGACAACAGTGGTCTACCAGTTCATATTACTGTAAGTCGGTCAAATGACCCATTGGAATCAGAACTAAAGAAGAAAATAATAAAATTATATTATTATCTTAATTTGGGCATCCTGAGAGCTGAATTGAGTTATAAACATCGGAGTGTCTAGGTTGGAACTTCTTGTTTTGCCACCCTGAAATAATACAGTCCTGCCCCTCCTTACATCTCGGCCCTAATTTCTCGCTATGCACCATCGCGACTCTTGCATTCTTCTCAAGGATGTCTTCTTTCTACCCCCTTTGTATCTAAATCTCTCTCCCGCCTTAAACCTTTCTCACTTTCTGCCCCGCACCTCTGGAATGCCCTTCCCCTCAATATCCGACTAGCACCCTCTCTATCCACATTTAAGACCCACCTTAAGACACATCTGCTTAAAGAAGCATATGAATAGCACTGGATAATCCTGGACACATGATACATAAAGCTTGGCCCCCTGCAAACGCACTTACTAGAATTCCCTCCTACTGTCTCTGTACGTTCTCCCTACCTACCAATTAGATTGTAAGCTCCTCGGAGCAGGGACTCCTCTTCCTTAATGTTACTTTTATGTCTGAAGCACTTATTCCCATGACCTGTTATTTATATTATTTGTTATTTATATGATATGTATTACTTCTGTGACGCGCTATGTACATTTATGGCGCTATATAAATAAAGACATACATACATACATACAATTTGTCTTGGTATAGTAATCGCTTAATTGGGAGTGGACACATTTTTCCATGACTTTGGATAGAATTGGGAGAAGTGAGATTGGCCTGTAGTTTGAGACAGTGTTTTTGTCCCCACTTTTGAAGATTGGGACAACTCTGGCAGTTTTCCATGTCTTAGGGATATGGCCTGCAGACAGGATAGAGTTGACTATGGAAGCAATTGGTTTGGCAATGGCTGGGGCACCAAGTCATAGGAACCTAGATTGTAGTAAGTCAGGTCTACATTGACTGCTTAGTTTTCATTTGAGGAGCGCTTGTGTAATCTCCTCTTCGGATACTGGGCCAAATTGAAAACTGTGGGCAATGTTGGGAGGGGGTGGGCTATATGGGTACTCCCAGGATGAGATTCAGGTTTGTGGTTTGGGCTGCGTTTCGCTATTAAGTTAGTGGCACACCCCACAAAGTAATCATTGAATGCATTTGCAATGTCAGTGGGATTTGGCAGAGTAATATCCCCCTTAGTGATATTACTTAGTTGTTGATGGTTAGAAGGCTGGAATATATTGTTGATAACCTTCCAGAAGTTAGCTGGGTTTGATGTATTCTGGTGGAGATTGTCAGAGTAATATTGTGCTTTTGCGTGCCTTGTTTGCCTTGTGCACATGTTCCTCGGGCATCTGTAGTGATTGAGATCCTTGGTAGTGCCAGTTACTTTGTAGCTTTTCCACAAGGTATCCCTGAACTGGTAGAGTGCTATAAGGTCAGTTGTAACCCATGGAAGGTGGGCCCCCCGTACCCTTATTTTGCATAGTGGAGCATGGGTATCGCAGAGTTTTAAGAACTCGGATTGGAAATAGTCGAGCGCAGAATCAGGGTCGGGAATTAAAATCGATTCTGTGCCATGGGCAGTTGGTAAGGTCACTCAGAAACTGTTGTGGTTTAAAGTTTCTAAATGTTCTAGTGAGGAGAACTTTAGGGCTTGATTGGGGCGGTTTAATTTTCCTTACACAGTACACTATTGCATGGTCACTAAAAATATCAGGAAGGATGCCAGAGGATTGGATTCTGCTGGGGTTTGAGGAGAGAATCCAGTCTAGCAAGGAATGGTTATGCGATTTCATGTTTGTCCGTGTGGGTTGGGAAATGAGTTGCGATAGGTTAAGTGACTTGAGTTGTATCTGGATTTTGTGGTTTTTAAGGTCAAGCCAATTGAAGTTGAAATCCCCAAGAACTAGCAGCTCACTCTTCTCATTCAGAGAGGAAATGGAGCCAAGAAACTGGGTGATGTCAGGGATTGTAGAGGGGCTTTAGGGAGGCGGTAGATGCCAGCAAGCATGATGGTCTTAGAAAAGGGCAGGCAGATTTTGCCAACTAGAATTTCAAGAGGATCGGCTTGGGGGGCAATTTAACAGTGCAAATTGTAAGGTGTCTGCAATATAAAATAACACCCCTCCTCCTCTCTTTGACCTATCTCTCCTAGAAATGGAGTATCCCTGAATGGTGAGATTTGCATCGGGGGTTTTAGGGGTTAGCCAATTTTCTGTAAGAACGATGGCTTTGGGTTTATGCATAAGGCACCATGCCCTTAGTTCGTCCAGTTTGGGCAGCAGGCTCCAGATATTTATATGGGCGACAGATAGCCCTTTATGGAATTTAAAGGTGGAATTCTCAGGGGCATGGGACAGAGCTGAAATGGGAGGACCTGGGTTAGGTTCAATATCACCTGCTAAAGAGAGTAATAGTATGAGTAGAAATTTGGGTAGTTGTTTGCAAGTTGTAAATTTGTGATGTTTGCCATTTGAGTGAGCGGTGGTTGGTGTGCTGGTTTTTAGAGTTCTCCACCAACATTCAGTAGATAGTGCAAGGCTTTTGAGTAGTCCAGGGTGTATGGCTATGTTGGGTGTGGTTTTCAAAGCGTCAGGGGAGTTCGTCTCGAAGACATAAAAAATAGAAAAACATATCATAGTGCAAAAATGTTTAAACAGTGAAAAAAGTGAAGTTTCTTCCAAAATGACTACTCACATTTTAAGTAATCAATTTAGACAGTCATCCAACTTAAGGGGTGGATGCGCCCTATGTGTAAACAGCAGCCACCAATCACAACCTCCAAGGGAGAAAAAAGAGAGAGACCATATAGTGTAGAGGTAATGCAATTATATTGTCAAAACATGATTCAAGGCTTACACGTCATACGGTCGAGGTGGGCACTCATAGGTAGCTGTTGGTGGATAGCCCAGCGGCTCGCGATTCCTCTGGGTATCTGGTCACCTCTGCTCTCTCTGGAGACACTCGTATTCACACCGGAGCTTTGTTCCCTTCACTTCCGGCACGCCGAGGGACTCGCAGGCTCCCGCTGCGTCACTTCCGGTGCGCCTAGGACTTCCGGATCGGATAGTAACAGTGAATTGCAAGTGCCTCCCTTCTCGTGGCTGTTGGACTGGAACACTCTACGCGTTTCGTCGCTCTCTCTGGCGACTTCCTCAGGAGTGACTAATAGCTGCTAACTGAACTGTTATATACCCTAATGCCCTCCCTCTAATTAAGACCTCATTCTACAATTAAAGTGATATTACATAAAATCGATGGTTCATATACATTCAATTGAGGTGGTATCATATGTGATAACAGAGTGGGTTGGTATAGTGTCATACACTTCATATGTCTTGTTTATCATTTATACAGTGTCAAATCAAACTTAAGAATAATACAAGGAAATATATATGGCATCATATGAAATATAAAAAATTGATAATAAAAATATAAAATTATTTAAAAACTAAAAAACTATCTGACTTATAAATCAAGTTATACAGTAATAAAATTACGGTGATTGCGGTTGTGCTCAAAAAAGGGAAAAAAAGAAAAAGAAAGAAAAACGGGATTAATACAATATCATATTATATTGCAATCAACATACATCACAGGAACACCCCTAGTTCAATATCCACATTGAGTCCTCTAGGAACTAGAGTTTTCAATGTGAAGATCCAGTAGGCTTCCCTTTTAGTTAGTTGAACATCACGGTCGCCCCCTCTCCAATGCGGTAGTACTTTTTCTAAGACCGTAAAAGTCAATCCTGTGGTGTTACCTTGGTGATGTTTAATAAAATGATCTGACAAAAGGTGTGTGGTTAGCCCTCTTCTGATGTTGCCTACATGTTCTAGGATTCTAATCCTTACATCCCTGGAAGTTTTGCCAATATATTGAAGACCACATGTCCATGTGGTCTTTAACCAATTTTAATAAAGATTCAAACAAAATTGTAAAAATCATAAAGAAATATTGGCATATCATTCAAAATGACACAATACTAGGTGAGGTGGTTCCAGAAGTGCCCCAGGTTATTTTCAGGAGGGCAAATAATCTGAAACGTCAACTAGCCCCAAGTGCATTGCCTAAAATAAAAGAAAAAAGAGAAAAGAATTGGTTACCTACAATAAAAGGTTTTTTTGGATGCACAGTTTGTAAGGCCTGTAAACATAGAACAATGGACAAATTTTCTTTCGCTTCACATGTGACAAAAGAAAAATATGATATCAAACACCATGTCACATGCAGAAGTGACTATGTAATTTATATGATCACATGTCCATGTGGTCTTCAATATATTGGCAAAACTTCCAGGGATGTAAGGATTAGAATCCTAGAACATGTAGGCAACATCAGAAGAGGGCTAACCACACACCTTTTGTCAGATCATTTTATTAAACATCACCAAGGTAACACCTTGTATTATTGATTTGACACTGTATAAATGATAAACAAGACATATGAAGTGTATGACACTATACCAACCCACTCTGTTATCACATATGATACCACCTCAATTGAATGTATATGAACCATCGATTTTATGTAATATCACTTTAATTGTAGAATGAGGTCTTAATTAGAGGGAGGGCATTAGGGTATATAACAGTTCAGTTAGCAGCTATTAGTCACTCCTGAGGAAGTCGCCAGAGAGAGCGATGAAACGCGTAGAGTGTTCCAGTCCAAAAGCCACGAGAAGGGAGGCACTTGCAATTCACTGTTACCATCCGATCCGGAAGTCCTAGGCGCACCGGAAGTGACGCAGCGGGAGCCTGCGAGTCCCTCGGCGTGCCGGAAGTGAAGGGAACAAAGCTCCGGTGTGAATACGAGTGTCTCCAGAGAGAGCAGAGGTGACCAGATACCCAGAGGAATCGCGAGCCGCTGGGCTATCCACCAACAGCTACCTATGAGTGCCCACATCGACCGTATGACGTGTAAGCCTTGAATCATGTTTTGACAATATAATTGCATTACCTCTACACTATATGGTCTCTCTCTTTTTTCTCCCTTGGAGGTTGTGAGTGGTGGCTGCTGTTTACAGATAGGGCACATCCACCCCTTAAGTTGGATGACTGTCTAAATTGATTACTTAAAATGTGAGTAGTCATTTTGGAAGAAACTTCAATTTTTTCACTGTTTAAACATTTTTGCACTATGATATGTTTTTCTATTTTTTATGACTTCGAGACGAACTCCCCTGACGCTTTGAAAACTATCCATGAGAAGACAAGTGAAACAGTCTTTTTTCAAGGGTTGTAGTTTATTTTGAGGGTTTTTTCACCTTATATATGCACTTTAAATAGGCACGTGCACTATCACTGTTTTTGCACTGTCACTGATTGTATTTATCACATTACCACTGTCACAATAGTGATCATTATTATTATCATATTTTGGGTTTGTTTTGAGCGCTATTGTTATTGTTTTCCACGCACTATGTTGGGTGTGGGCCAGGAAGGAGGAGTTTGTAGTGGAAAGAGGGAGTAACATCTCCATGAGGCCAGGAGAAAGAACAAAGTTAAGATACATAGCAGGTTCATTATGCCAGAGGTAGGCAGTGCTGCATGGAGCTGTTGTGAGCAAAGTGAGTGTGTGCAGACTAAACAGCAGGGGTGTGCCTGTTTCTTGTCAAATGTTTTGCTGCATTGTAATGCTAGAGTCAATTCAGGGTTTCAGTGAACTGAGTAGGTGTGGGAGGTCGTTTTGTGCAGTCGGTTTTGGGAGAGGCTGCAGTGAAATAAGTTGTAAAGGGGTGGGGCATTAAAATATGCAGGCTAACAAGCATGGGATCATAGTGTGGTCATATAAGCTCACCGTTTGTTGCCTTGAGTAAAAGAGTTTGCAGTAAGCCTGTCACGGGAGCTTGTACAGGGTTATAATATACACACAAATAATCCGGGTTGAATTGAATGCGACTTAGATATAATAAAGAAAGTTTATTCCTTGAAAAAGGAGAACACACAGGGTATACAAATAACACACAGAATATGAACACTTACTTAGGGTTGGACAATGAAGCAATCACGAACGGGATTGGCAATTCATTCAGGCATACAGGATACAAATAAAGACAATGGGCATAGGGCTTACACTCGTTTATATGGAGTTTCAGCCCTATACCCTAACATTGGGTGCCAGGTATTGGTTACCAATTACCTGCATCCAATTACCTGTTGCCAGCTAACGTGGGAAGCCTTTTGGGACATGCCCCCAGTTAGCTGTCACATGCGCACATTCCCTGACTTGGGGTCTCATTTCTTTAACCCCACACTAAAAGGATGGCGCCTCTCAGTCTGCCAGAGCCAGTTCTGGGCAGGAAAACCTTTGTCTGTAAGTGTGATTTACAACACTTACAGACCACTCAAGCCCTGCGTTTCTCCGCCCTAGTGTACACAATCAGGGTGGGAAAGCCTTTGATCAGGATGCCTGTTGTAGACGGATGGTCGCCCCCTGACATTAACATATGGCAGAGCCAGTCTCTTTCGCGGGCATTTCTACCAGACCCCAAAGACAGTACAATTCTTAATATGCAAACATATTAAATGTTCAGCTGGGCCGAGCGGACTGGAGCTTGCCAGACCCTCATGTCGGGGGTGAAGGGGGGGGGAGGAGGACGACTCTCCATGGTGGCCAAGTTTCAGCTCGCTACGACCCACCGGACCGGAGTTACACAAATACAGTTTAAAGACACATTTACAAAAGTGGCTTTTCTCTGCCATTGAATAGGCACTAGTATTGGTAGTTATATTGGATTGAAGATGTGCATCTTGTTCATTCTTATGCATTGCTGGCCCCAAAGGGTTTTGTTACATTGTGCATATTAAGCATTCAATTGGTTGATAAAACTCATCATGAATGCAACAGTAGTTTAAAACCCTGTGTTCTATCACAGGTATAGGACTAGGTAACATGTAACAGTTTCAGCATGTTTTCTCTTATAGACTTGGAAGCTACACTCATTCATAATTCCACAGCATTGCTTTTGGTCTAGTGTTAAGCTATATTGTGTAACGGCTTCCATATATCTCATAAGCAAGGCTCTAAAAGTCTCTTTCCCGAGTGTGGTCTGTGACGATAGTGAGGGTTTGGCCCGGGATTAACGGGGTTACTCCCCAAGGGCCCCCCTCTAACCTCGCCAGGGAGACAAGGGGTTAACTGGGCTGAGGTCCAGAAATGTGATTTAGCCCTTGTTATAACATGAAAATGCTTATTCCCCTGTGTAAAATGTATTGTTGCTGGGTCAGTGTCTGCATAACCCACCCACTGGGATTTAAGGGGTTAATCTTATATGCAGTGCTGAATAAACAGTTACCTGAAAACTGGTAATTTGGTAACGGAGTAAGCCAGGACCCTGAGCCTTGGGGTACAGCCTCCGGGTCACCCCCCAAGTACACACATATTAAAAATATAACTTTGTCATATTTTTGATAAAATGCCTTTCTGCAGTCTTACAAAGACAGGCCAAATGCTAATAACCTCTGCCTGCCTTTGTAATGCGTACCAGGACCAACTGGGTCTATTCACGTTTGATATGCAAGCTTCCTCACTGGAAGTGTAAATCAACAGAGAGGTCTGGGCTTAGGTGTGATACATAAGTGATCAAGAGAGTGATTACCTAATTGCTATGCAAGGCCCAGGAAGCAGCCAACAGGTACTGCCCTAGTTGGTTATGCGAGAAACTACAAGCCTACTTCAAAAGGTTTTATTGATGGGGGTAGGGGTGGAGCTACCCCAAGCAGGATATCAAAATGAGTAACCTTATTAAATATAAGAATATTATGAGATGTCCTTGGCTGACCAAGCTAAGAATTACATATTAGTATTAGTGGGATTTAGCATATCTTTGGGAGTCTAAACACTGTATATGTAACTGCTGCTAAATGCCAGATATTAATATCTCTATTAATTTTCATATTACATTGTAATGTTGGGTCTCTCTGCGAGCGTCAGGTGGGACGGACTGTATTAATATATCTCACCTGACTGTATGTATTACTGAACTCAAGTTATGAGGTGATTTGCAGTAAATATGAAATTTTGGTTGAGTTCTGAGAAACTGCAACCCCCTGCTATGATAATGAGCAGGAATGCCATAATTTACAAGCCTGGTCATCAAAGGCTAAGTGGCTAATTGCTTATGCTTGGCCCAACGGACAAAAGGAATTAACCAGAGTAAGTGTGACTTTTCACACTGGACCCTGGAAGCCCAAAGTCAGCTTCAAAAGCTTCAAAGGGGATTTTACTAGACGGCACGGCGCCGTAAGCTGGGATACAAGGGTTAAAATGATATATAAGTCAGAGCCACCCTTTTATCCATGTTGTTCATGTTGTTCATGCAAAGTTCTTCATTGTTCTTCATGCAAATGATCTTCATGCATGCATGTATCCTGCCTGTTTTGCTGTGATGTCAACTGAAATATGGGAGAAGTGGCCAGTCTGTAATCCTGATGGCTTTCTTGCCATAATCTTTACGTAAGTGTCTATATTTTGCCTGTTATTTGTACATATCTGTTGTGTTCACCTTTATCAAGGAATAAATTATATTTATCATATCTAAGTCTCGTCCCAGTTCAAACCCAGGTATATATATATTTATAAAGAGAATGACCTAGGCGCAAATGGAGACAAGAAAAAACAAACATAGGGTAGTACGTTCTAACAAAATAAACCGCCAGAAGGTATGATATGCACTCACAGCGTATAGGATAAAATCAAGCCTTGTATCCACTCTGGGATCTGGAACAAATTTGTGATGAATCTGGAACAGCTGGTCATCCACAGCAAATGTAATCTCGTGCATAAATTCACATGCAGGAAGAGAGGTAAAACACAAATAGCGTAACACAGTTTATTAAAATTGTTAATAAAAATAACTATAAGTAAAAAACTCACACTCTGTGAGATATCATAAAACTTTTGAGAATTCTGAGCATCTCACACTCATTGGAAAAAGGTAGTAACACTTTGCAGATTTGTTCAACAGTCCTTGGTATGTAGATTAGTAACCAATGAGGAAATATGTCTGGTTGTAATTAATAGCAAACACACTTGGTGTCTCTACTTTAGACTGCTCCACACAGTCTCCTTATGTGAGTGGTATCTTTCCGTTGGTATCAACCTCCATAGGTCTCTCTCACTGCACCTAATGTGCGTATAGTACTCACGGTACTTAGAGAAAGGTGCTGTCCGATTTTCCAATCAGCTAGGTGTTTCTTTCTTCCCACGAAGAATCCTCACTGTTCCTGGGACAGTGCTATGTCACTATTCTGTAGGGACCCTACCTGCCCTGGCTCTGTGCTAACCTGTAGCTGCTCCGTTATACTCCTGACTCTCCTCCGTGGCTGCCTATATACCCACAGCCCCTCCTTTGGGAACCCTGGGGAATCTGTCAGGGGGGTCACTCCTGGCCCGTCAGAGCAAGGGACTTTCTGCCTACCTAGCCAATCCCTAGCTTCTGCCAGCTGCCTAACACCCCACTGACCTCCTATCTCCCCCTGCGCCACGGTGCCTCCCTGCCTAGCCTCCCCTAGGCCCAGCACCTCAGCCTGCTGCTTACCTCCCTGCAGCCCACCTGCACTCCTCTCCTCCCTGGGCAATCCTACCCCAGACCCTGGAACTACCTGAGTGCACCTACCTCCCTGACCTTGTCTCCCCCTTACCAGGGATGAGCTCAGGGGCACCTCTCCAGATGCAACCGCCTTAGCGCTTGGCTGGCAGGTATCCCTGGGATGGCACAAGCCTGCCACTGCCCCGGATACCCCCAGCCCATAGCTAGGCTGCAACGGGGTTGCTGATCTGAGAAACCCCCTGAGGCTCTGCCAGGGTAATGGGGGACTCTAGCTGCAATACCTGCTGCTGTATCTCCCCGGCTACCACTAGCCCTCCGTCTCCCACAGAGATCTGCTGCTGGCTACCTACCTGCAGCCTCCCCTCACTCCGCTTCTCCCTAGCTAACCCTAACCTGGGTCCTAGCGACACCTGAGTGAGGCCATCTCCCTGACACTGTCTCCCACTTACCAGGGATGAGCTCAGGGGCACCTCTCCAGATGCAACCGCCTTAGCGCTTGGCTGGCAGGTATCCCTGGGGTGGCACAAGCCTGCCACTGCCCCGGATACCCCCAGCCCATAGCCAGGCTGCAACAGGGGGTTGCTGATCTGAGACACCCCCTGAGGCTCTGCCAGGGTAGCGGGGAAAACTGGCTGGCTCACTTGCTGCCTTCCCTCCCCGGTTCCCACTGGCCCACCCAACCCTCTCCCAGGCAATCCTACCCTAGAGCTGGGTGCTAACGGGGCTAGCCCCTCTCCCTGAAGCTGTGCCCCCATTACTGGAGGTGAGCTCAGGGTTGCTGGTGCAGATGCACCCACCTTAGCTTTTGGCTGGCAGGTAATCTGGGGGTGGTCTAACTGTGCCACAACCCCTGGTACCTCCAGCCCATAGCAAGGCTGCAACAGTGGGGCTCTTAACTGAGAGTCCCCTTGCTGCTCCGCCCAGGTAATGGGGAAGCCTAGCGGCCCTACAAGCTGCCCTTCCTTCCCCTCCCCTGAGATCTGCTGCTGGCTACCTACCTGCAGCCTCCCCTCACTCCACTTCTCCCTAGCTAATCCTAACCTGGATCCTAGGGACACCTGAGTGAGGCCATCTCCCTGATACTGTCTCCCCATTACCGGGGATGAGCTCAGGGTTGCTGGTGCAGATGCACCCACCTTAGCTCCTGGCTGGCAGGTAATCTGGGGGTGGTCTAACTTTGCCACAACCCCTGATACCTCCAGCCCAGAGCAAGGCTGCAACAGTGGGGCTCTTAACTGAGAGTCCCCTTGCTGCTCCGCCAGGGTAATGGGGGAGTCTAGCTGCCCTACAAGCTGCCCTTCTTTCCCCTCCCCTGGTACCCCTATCTCCTGCCACCCCCCGGTCACCCCTATAGTGAAACAACAGGGTACAGTCATAGGGAAACATAAGTCAGAGTCAGTCTGCGACTTGGTCTGGCTTACCTTGCTGGTCCCCGCAGAGACCGCCGCCTTTGTTGGTCCCAATTGCAGGGGGACTGGAGCAGCCGCCGCCGGCCCCATCTGGGCTGGGCAGCACCGGTCCGCTGCCGCAACAGCGCCCGGGTTGGGTACAGGTAAAACGGTGCAGGACAAGGGTCCCAGGTCTTTGTGGAGGAACACAGCTCCATGCAAACTTGGTAAAATAACCCCCTCCCGCAAACCCTGTCCCTCCCCCCAAATAAAACTGCCGCCGGCAGGATGCCGGAGTGCCGGCGTCTTCTCTGCCGCCGCCGCTGGTTCTCCGCCGGGATCAGGTGGATGGCCGCTGCTCTCCGCCGCTGTTGCTGATGCAGCCCGTCCAGGTTCTCCAGGAGACGTCCCGAGGAGGGTTGTCGCCCCGGCTGGGCGGGAGCCATCAGAGGATGCCGCTAACTGGGTCATCTTTTCCGCAGCTCGTGAGCGTTGGCCCTGAGGGGCTTCTTCGCCTGACCGCGCACGGTCAGGGCACTGGGCATTATTGTGGCCCATTTGTTGGCAGTGCCGCAGCAGCTGCCGGTGCTTCTCCGCCACCGGTGGACTAACCCCAGCAAGGGGCAACGGAGTACAGAGCGGAGTTGCCTGAGCGCCGGGCTCATTCCAGAGCTTCTCCGCCGCCGGTGGACTAACCCCAGCAAGGGGCAACGGAGTCCAGAGCGGAGTTGCTGGAGCGCCGGGCTCTGGGAGGGGATAAGTGGGTCGGATCATCGCCAGCTTCAGCTGCTCGAGCCGCTCTGCCGGGGACATCTCTCCCTGCGCAAACATCAGGGCCAGCAATTCTGGGTAAAATGGACTGGCCGCCGCAACGGCCAATACCTCTCCTGGTGCAAGACCACCCGCTCCCTCCACATGTCTGATGGTTACAGCAGCTGCAGCTGTGGATCTTTGCTCAGCCTGCCGGGTTTCATGCTCACCGATTGCTGTCTCTCTCTCAGCCTTGCTGGCTGCTGGTCCCCGCACCGACTTGATGCACTCCTCCGGTCTCAGTGCCCGGCTCCAGTCAGACGGATGGCCGGCACTTTGGTTCTGGAGGCAATGCTTCTCACAAGTAGGGGAACAGTGAGGAGGTGCCATATCTTGTGTTATATGTTGTACACTGTGTGTTCAATATCTTTAGTCCCAGGAACTTGCAATTACCATCAAGTTCCCACTGGATCACAGTACCCCGCAGAATACTGTAATCCAGGTCCAGTTCAGTCCCGCCAGCTGCCACCAGTTAATTACAAGCTTGTCACGGTAGCTTATGAAAAGTTGTAATTTACACCAAAACTATATATAAATATATATATACCTGGGTTTGAACTGGGACGAGACTTAAGATATAATAAAGTGATTTATTCCTTGATAAAGGTGAACACACAATAATGTACAAATAACAGGCAAAATATAGACACTTACTTAAAGATTATGGCAAGAAAGACAGCAGGATTACAGACTGGCCACTTCTTCCATATTTCATCTGACATCACAGCAAAACAGGCAGGACACATGCATGCATGAAGATCATTTGCATGAAGAACAATGAACCACACATGAACAACTTGGATAAAAGGGGGACTTTGACTTATATATCATTTCAACCCTGGTATCCCTAGGTTACGGCTCCGTGTCGTCTAGTAAAATGTCTTTGAAGCTCTTTTGGCTTCCATTGAAGTGTGAATTACCACATTTACAAAAACATCCACTTCCCTTGGTCCCTAGGCCAAGCATAAACAATTAACCACTTAGCCTTTGATGACCAGGCTTGTAAATTCTCCTTTCCTGCTCATTATCATAGCAGGGGGGCTGCAGTTTCTCAGAACTCAACCAAAATTTCATATTTACTGCAAATCATTGCATAACTTCCGTTCCGTAATACACACAATCAGGTGGGATATCTTAATGCATTCTGTCCCACCTGTCGCTCGCAGAGAGACCAAAAATTACAGTGTAATATGAACATTCATAGAGATATTAATATCTGGCATTTAGCAGCAGGTACATATACAGTGTTTAGACTCCCAAAGATATGCTGAATCCCACGATTACAAATATGTAACTCTTATCCTTTTCAGCTAAGGACATCTCATAGTATTCTTATATTTAATAAAGTTACCCACTCAGATATCCTGCTTGGGGATACCTTTTGCTGGAAGGTGTGAATAACAAACACTTCCCTTCCTGGGTCTCGCATTACAAAGGGCAGGCATTCTGCCTGTACATTAGCATTAGCACACTATTAGCATTCTGCCGGTAAACAGGTATTAACATACTGTACACTAAAAAAAACCTTTTGCTTTTCACATTCAACTTCAATTAAGCCCTTTGAAGTCCAATTTTCCTGAAAAGACACAGTACAATGGAATTTCCCTAAACTGTAGCTTATTAACCCCTGATGATCCAGTGTGTGTGTTATGCAAACACTGATTAACCCAGACATTACAATGGGACAGGGAAACAGGGGAGAATACATTTACAGGTTATAACAAGGATGAAATCACATTTCTGGGCCTCAGCCCAGTTAACCCCTTGTCTCCCTGGCGAGGTTAGAGGGGGGCCTTTGGGGTGTAACCCCGTTAATCCCGGGCCAAACCCTCACTATCGTCACAATGGCCCTCCGCCGCCTTTAACTCAACATGGCTAAAACAGAACTCCTCATACTTCCTCCCAAATCTGGCCTTACTACCTCCTTCCACATTACTGTTGGAACTAAGATCATTCACCCAGTAGCCCAAGCACTCTGCCTAGGGGTCACACTCGACTCCTCTCTCACATTCGCCCCTCACATTCAAAAAATTTCTAAAACCTGTCGCTTTTTCCTCCACAATATAACTAAGATACGCCCTTTCCTCTGTTGCTCGACTGCTAAAACTCTGACTCAGGCCCTCATTCTCTACCGTCTTGATTACTGTAACCTCCTGCTGTCCGGCCTTCCTGCCTCTCACCTGTCTCCACTACAATCTATCCTAAACGCTGCTGCCAGAATCACTCTACTCTTTCCGAGATCTGTCTCAGCATCTCCCCTCATGAAATCCCTCTCCTGGCTTCCGATCAAATCCCGCATCTCACACTCAATTCTTCTCCTCACTTTTAAAGCTTTACACTGTTCTGCCCCTCCTTACATCTCAGCCCTAATTTCTCATTATGCACCATCCAGACTCTTGCGTTCGTCTCAAGGATGTCTTCTTTCTACCCCCTTTGTATCTAAAGCCCTCTCCCGCCTTAAACCTTTTTCACTGACTGCCCCACACCTCTGGAATGCCCTTCCCCTCAGTACCCGACTAGCACTCTCTCTATCCACCTTTAAGACCCAACTTAAGACAAATTTGCTTAAAGAAGCATATGAATAGCACTGTGGATATTCTGAACACATGATACATAAAGCTTGGCCCCCTGCAGACGCACTTACCAGAACTCCCTCCTACTGTCTCTGTACGTTCTCCCTACCTACCGATTAGACTGTAAGCTCCTCGGGGCAGGGACTCCTCTTCCTTAATGTTACTTTTATGTCTAAAGCACTTATTCCCATGATCTGTTATTTATATTATCTGTTATTTATTTGATTACCACGTGTATTACTGCTGTGAAGCGCTATATACATTAATTGCGCTATATAAATAAAGACATACAATACAATACAATACTATGGGGTAAGTGTAACGGATCGGGGGACTCGCGCTTCTCAGCGTGCCCCCGTCACCCCAGTTCCCACGGCGCCTAACTACCCCTCTTCCCTACGTCCTCACTCTTTCCCATCCTCCTCTCTTGGCCGTTCCTCCGCGGCACGGTCTGTGCGCTCTGACACGCGTTCGGGTCACGTTTGCGGCTCCCGCACTGTGCGTGCGCGTTCCTGATCGCTTGTTACCCTCCGTGGGGCGCGCGTTCCTTGGCGTGCCTCTATCACCCCAGCCCTTGCCTTACCTGGCTCCTCCGCCTCTCCTTCCCTTCCGCCTCCAGTGCTGAGCGTCTCCCCGGCGGTGCGCCCCTCACACCCTGTGACACGCGCGGTGCGCGCGCATAACAGACTTACAGAAGGCGCGCACACCCGCTCCAGTTATCAGCCTCCCCTAAACACTAGCTCCACCCCCCGTTGCTTACAAGCCATCTCTCTGGATTATTTCCCTGTCTCCTCCCCTGCTCTCACAGACCTATCCCTGCAAACACTCACTCAAGCCTCTGCTCCACCCCTCATCCCTATTGGTCCTCCTTCCTTTATAACCCCACTCTGTCCTCTCAGTCATTGCTCTGCATAACTTTCCTGTAGCTCCTGTGTGTGCTCCTGTGTGTGCAGTGTCTATGCCTAGCTAGCTGCCTAGCTCCCTTGTCTGTTTCAGCTCTGATTCCTGTCCCTGCCCCTGTTTGGATTCCCTTGGTTTGAACTTGAACTGTGCTTTGGATTTGACTACGCTGCCTTCTCCTGCCCTTGAACCCTGGCTTACGGACATCACTACGCTGCTCTCTCCAGCCCTTGAACTCTGGCACTTGGACATTACCCTCCAACCTCTGGCACCCCGGACTCAGCAAGTATACGTTAACCCTTTCTCACCAGGCCCGGCAACGCATTACCACACTCCGGGCGCGCCCTCAATGCTGTGGGTGCGTGTTATACCCTTACCCACCTCCAGTACTGGGGACTGGCCAGGTCTGCGGCCATACAGGCGTTACATTATGCAGAGCCCAACAAATGCAGACCCCCCTGAGGTGGGCCAAGGTGTTTCCATGGAACCTTTGCAATTCTTAAGCAACCAACTTACCACTGTTTCACAGCAACTTTCCAATTTATCTCTCCGGGAATCCCCAGTAGCACCGTCATCCCCGGCCCCAGTGGCTACAAATAATCCGGGACCACGTACACCACCTCCCAACCGGTATGATGGGGACCCCCTCGCTTGCCGAGGATTCTTGAATCAGTGCGAAGTCCAATTCGAGATGTCCCCGTCCCTCTTCCCTACTGGTCGTACCAAGGTGGCCTACATCTATGCCCTACTCACTGGCGACGCACTCGCTTGGGCTTCTCCACTCTGGGAACACAAACCTGACTTAACCCAAGATTACCTCAAATTCCGGCGTGAGTTCCAACAGGTGTTTGACACGCCAGTGCGTAGGGAGACTGCTGCTTTTTCCTTGTTCCATCTCTCTCAGGCTCGTAGGTCAGCTGCAAGATACGCTGTGGAGTTCCGCACCATCGCTGCAGAGACCCAGTGGAACGATGAAGCTCTCGCTGCAGCATACTGGCAAGGTTTGTCCGAAACTCTCAAGGATGACCTCGCAGCCCACGCTCGGCCTTCTTCCCTTGAGGAACTCATTGCTCTCAGTATCCGGATGGATCAGCGCACTCAAGAACGACGCCACGAGCGTCACTGTTCCCGTTCTCTCCCGTCTCTGCCTGTTTCTCCTAGGTCACCTCCTTCGGCCTTCCCTGCGTTGGATGCCCTTGAACCGATGCAAATCGGTAGCCAACAGCTTCGGGCTGCTGAGAAAGCACGACGTCGTGAGATAGGTCTCTGCTATTATTGCGGTTCCCCAGAACACCGACTTCGTCACTGCCGCTTGAAACCGGGAAACGGGAACGCCCAGTAAAGGTAGAGGGGCTTTTACTGTGTACTATCTCTCCTTGCCCCTCTCTCCCTAAGGAACTACCGAAGAAGATACTACTCCCTGTAACTCTGGCGGGTCCTGATTTTCAAATAGAAGTGGAAGCCTTTATCGACTCCGGGTCTGGTGGTAACTTTCTTGATCACACCTTCGCTTGTAACAACCAAATCCCATTAGTCAAGAAAAAGTCGCCCATCGGCCTTGAGGCTATCGACGGTCGACCGCTCCAACCAGCCTTCATCATTTGGGAGTCTATTCCACTCACCTTGACCACCGCGGATGGTCATACCGAGGTAATGGTCTTCGATGTTTTTCACTCCCCTACTGTCCAGGTTATTCTGGGATTGCCATGGCTCCAACTTCACAACCCGCGTATTGATTGGACCAATATTTTGCCCATCCAATGGGCCGCTACCTCAGACAAGACACTTACTCCTCCTGTTGCCGTGCTCGCTGGCCTCGACACCACCTCATCTAACCACTCTGCTTTACCGAAGGTAGACCACGAGTACTTAGATGTCTTCAATAAGAAACAGGCCGAGGTGCTACCTCCCCATCGCCCTTACGATTGTCCCATTGATTTAATCCCTGGAACCATACTCCCCAAGTCTAAGTCATACCCCTTATCTGTGCCTGAGACGGAGGTGATGACGTCCTATATCCAGGAGAATCTTGAGAAAGGGTTCATCCGGAATTCTACCTCCCCCGCTGGGGCAGGCTTCTTCTTCGTGAAGAAGAAGGATGGCTCTTTAAGACCCTGTATCGACTTTCGTGGGCTTAACAAAATTACGGTAAAAAAAAAACGATACCCTCTTCCTTTAATTTCTGAACTCTTCGACCGTCTTCAAGGAGCCACTATATTCTCCAAACTCGATTTAAGAGGAGCCTACAATCTTATTCGAATAAGAGACGGGGACGAATGGAAACCCGCGTTTAACACGCGTTCGGCCGGTGCAATGCCCCTGCTGTTTTCCAAGAATTCATGAATGATATCTTCCGGGACATTCTGGGAACGTTCGTCTTCGTATATTTGGACGACATCCTCATTTTCTCTAAAAACTTGGGGGAGCACATTCGCCATACCAAACTGGTTCTCTCTCGGCTTCGTGCTAATCGCCTCTACCCAAAAATGGAGAAATGTCTGTTCCATCAACCTTCCACAGCCTTCCTAGGCTATATAATCTCTGACGAAGGCTTTACCATGGATCCCGAGAAATTGAAGTCTGTACTCGATTGGCCTTTGCCGAATTCACTCAAGGCCGTGCAAAGCTTCCTTGGCTTTGCCAATTACTATCGGAAATTCATATGTAACTTCTCTACCATTGCTCTACCTATCACTGCCTGGACCAAGAAAGGTGCTGACCCAACTGTTTGGTCTTCCGAAGCCATCGAAGCCTTCGAGTTCCTCAAAAAAGCCTTCGTGTCTGCACCCATCCTTCGGCATCCAGATACTTCTCTTCCTTTTACTTTAGAAGTAGACGCCTCTGATGTTGGGAGTTGGTGCAGTGCTTTCTCAGAGATCCACTCCACAGGAAAAACTCCATCCTTGTGGATTCTTTTCCCGGAAGTTCTCTTCGGCCGAGAGAAATTATGATGTCGGGAACCGTGAGCTTCTGGCCATCAAATTGGCTCTCCAGGAATGGAGGCATCTCCTCAAGGGTACCAAGGAACCTGTAGCCATCCTCACCGATCACAAAAACTTATTGTACATTGAGGGGGCTCGTCGCTTGGGATCCCGTCAGGCTCGTTGGGCACTGTTCTTCTCTCGGTTCAATTATACTATTTCTTATATTCCCGGCACCAAAAATATCAAGGCCGGTGCTCTCTCTCTCGACAGTTCTCTACAGAGAACGACTCTAACGAATCCTCGGAGACGATTCTTCCCGCTAAATGTATTATTTCTGCTAATAACTTTGATGTCTTGGACAAAATTAATAAAGCACAGGTTCGCATTCCCAGGAGATTTAGGGTGCCAGAAGGACGGTTGTACGCAAGCCCGCGTTTTTGCCATAAAATACTTCTGAGGGGACACTCTTCTAGATCTGCTGGTCATCCGAGCTTCAAGAGGACAGTATATCTTATCAAACGGAGCTTTTGGTGGCCTAAAATGAACATGACATTTTCGATTTCACCAGAGCTTGTCCGGTCTGTGCCCAGAGCAAGTCCGCCCCGACACAATATATAGGAAAAGGTGATAGTGCGCAGCTAATAACTAGTAAAACAAAACCAGTGAACAGTGCACAGTGGATATGAACAATAATTATGACCTTGGATGTGTAGATATCACTATAGATGGGTCTGCAGCCTTTCTTGGGGGTGGCTCGGCACCCCTGGAACTAGACAAAAAACAAAAGAACAGGGTGCACAACGCACATAGTGATGTATGGTCTAAAAAGTGAATTTATATTCAGAAGTAAACAGTTCTGCGTACATCAAAGCAAATAAAAGTATGCAGTTGGTTAATAGGTTTACCACACCGCTCGACGGCTGAAAGCGACACTCTTTACTTGATCTCAAGGAGTAACGGGTCAGCAATCGTCTCGTCTGGCAGATGGTCGCTCCACACGTGTGGATTCCAAGTCTCTCCGTCTCAAGGTGGCAGGTAGGTCTGTCCTCAGGTAAAAGTCCCAGAGCACAAGGCTCAAACCGGTGTGTAGCAGCCTCAGTCAGTGCCCGCACAGCTGAACAGCACTCGCATACCGCTTCTCCTCGTGGAGCGCCCTATGATGACGTCACGGATCGCCCATCCACTTCTAGGAGGCGCTTGCTGCAGTACACAGTGCACGGGACCACGTAGGATACACGAATCGGCACAGGATGCGATGCACATAGAGTGGAAACAGCAGTGCTGACTCGCACATAAAAACCAGGGGAACACACACTGAAAGTGTTCTCAAAAACACGGGGGTACAGAAAATGAGCAATGACACCCTCCAACGCGTTTCGTAACACCAGGTTACTTCTTCAGAGAATGAATGCAGATGGGGGAGTGTACACATATATATACCCAGCATCCCCCAATTAGACATGCGGTGTCATATTGCTGTACCATCAATTAAAGGTGCAGCGTATTGCTCTTTAAAATCTGCATAAAACAGTGTCATATAAAATAACAGAACTAATTTATATAAATTAAAAATACATTCAAATACAATAGGTATATTACCAGAAAACATATCAAAAAACAACATATGCGACGTTAAAACTAAACGTAAGAGATACACGTGAGGACAGACCTACCTGCCACCTTGGGACGGAGAGTCTTGGAATCCACACGTGTGGAGCGACCATCTGCCGGACGAGATGATTGCTGACCCGTTACTCCTTCAGATCAAGTAAAGAGTGTCGCTTTCAGCCGTCGAGCGGTGTGGTCACCATTTGGTAACCAACTGCATACTTTTATTTGCTTTGATGTACGCAGAACTATTTACTTCTGAATATAAATTCACTTTTTAAACCATACATCACTATGTGCGTTGTGCACCCTGTTCTTTTGTTTTTTTGTCTAGTTCCAGGGGTGCCGAGCCACCCCCAAGAAAGGCTGCCGACCCATCTATAGTGGTGACCCAGCTGAGTGTAATCCTTGATTTGCATTGAACTGTGTGATGCTTGGGGGCGACGCCTCACTGCAGGAGCAGTGGTTAAAAGTGCTCTGTTAGGCGTGTGCTCTGTAAGCTGGGAATGCATGCACATAACGTCTGGGGCTGGCGTGCGTGTAGGTGGGCGCGCCCGGCGCTGAGCAGAGGAATCGCCGAGGGGAGTGATCCCGCGACGGCGGCAGGGGCGAGGAGCCGTGGAGGCCGGTAAGGCAGGATTGTTTTGTGTGTCCAAGGGCTCCCTGCGGAGAGGGAGTGCTCTGTGTGGGAAGCGAGGAGAACGCCGATTCCTGACACTCTGCAGGTCCGCCGTTTTTTTTATCATTTCTTTTTATTGATTTTATTGTTTGGTCCACTTTAATCTCCAATGCTCCGGTTCTCTCCCCCAGCCCTGTAACTTCCTTCTTCAGTTCTTTTATCTCCGCTTGCAGCATAGATTTCATGTCCCTGTATAGCTTGTCGAAGTCACATTGCCTCACTGGCCTCTGTGCTGTGTTCATTTCTTCCTCATCGCCTTCCAGCTCTGTTTCAGAGCCTGTGTTAGAAATGGGTGCCATTTCTTCCTCAGCACCTGCTGCCCGGGCTTTCCCAAAATATTCAGGTAACCCCTTCTTCCTCGGGGTTTTCACTCCTCTCTTTGACATCCTGCTGCCTTTATGAATCTTTCGTGATGTTTGGCGACAAAATCCGGTTATTTTTATGAGTTTTGAGTGCTTATATTGTTCAGTGGGGCTCAGAGCAGCTAGGTTATGCTACCATGCTCTTTGCCTTCGTAGCTCCGCCGTAGACTCGTTTTTTAATGAGTTAATAGCAAACTCTGCCCAGGGTAATAGATCCACCCAATTGTCTTGAGATTCAGACACGAAGCATCTGAGATACTGTTCCAGAGTCTAATTCATTCTCTCCGTCTGACCGTTGGTCTGTGAGTGATAACCCGAGGAAAATAGAAGGGAAATACTGAGTCTCTGAGTGTGACAGTTCAGGGGATTCCTTCCCCTCTATGTGTCCCTGACGTTTCGCTCATGCCTGCCTCTCCTGTCCCTTCCTTGCCCGTTTGCCCCTCTGCGGCAGCCTCTGATGCTCTCGGCGTCTGCGCGCGCTCCCCGCAAGACACGCGCACCTTCTTGCTCTCCCGTTCCCCGTTGCGGTGCTTCCCGCTCACGGCCCCCCTCAGCGCCCATTCCTGCCTCCTTACCTCCTGCGGTCTCCCCTCCTGTCCTTCCTTCACCCTCGGCAGGTCTCCCCGCGGCGCGGTGCTCCGCGTGCATCGTGACGCAGCCTGTGCGCGCGCACTCTCACCTTACAGAGGGCGCGCAGACACGCTCCTCTTGTAGGCTCTCAGACCCCTGGCTCCTCCTCTCATACTCTTCAGGCTATCTCCCTCACTGGCTCACCTGTCTCCTCATCTATCCCTGCTGTCTCCCACTTCACCTTCTGCTCCTCCTCTCTCTCCCATTGGTGTTCCCTCCTTTATAACCCCTGTCTGTCCTTTCTATCATTGCTCTGCATAGTTCTTTGTAACCTCGGTGTGTGCAGTCCTATGCTTGGCTCTCATGTGTTTTCCAGCTTCTGTTCCTGCTCCTGCTTACCCCTGGATTTCCCTGGCTTGACCTCTGCTTGTACTGGATTACCCTGTTTGCTACTGCCCTTGGACCCTGCTTACGAATACGACTCTGCTGACTTCTGTGATCCCTGGACTCTGGCTTATGAACATTACGATCCTGATCTCTATATCCCTGGACTCTGGCACACGGACACCACTACTCTTACTCTGAACCCCAAAGGCATTGCAAGTATTATTAACCATCTTTCTACAGGCCCGGCAACGCCATACCACTCCGGGCACGCCCTCACTGCTGTGGGTGCGTGATAATACCCTTCCCACCTCAGTATTGGGGACTGGTTAGGTTTGCGGGCATACAGGCGTTACACTGAGAAAAAGCTCGCCAAAACGTAGAAATGAATTGAGTATTTCTGTCTGAAACAATTGAAATAGGTACACCGTGTAATCTGAAAATTTTCTTAGAAAAACTGTCGGCCAAAGTAGCTGAATTAGGGAGACCCTTGAGGGGTATAAAGTGTGAATGCTTGGAAAACTATCTACTACAACGAGGATCGTATTCATCCCTTTGGAATTGGGGAGTTCCACAATAAAGTCCATGGAGATATGCTTCCAAGGTTGTTCCGGAATAGGGAGAGGCATGAGGAGACCAGAAGGTTTGTGTCGGGCGGACAACACACATAGTGATGTATGGTTTAAAAAGTGAATTTATATTCAGAAGTAAATAGTTCTGCGTACATCAAAGCAAATAAAAGTATGCAGTTGGTTAATAGGTTTACCACACCGCTCGACGGCTGAAAGCGACACTCTTTACTTGATCTCAAGGAGTAACGGGTCAGCAATCGTCTCGTCCGGCAGACGGGTCGCTCCACACGTGTGGATTCCAAGACTCTCCGTCTCAAGGTGGCAGGTAGGTCTGTCCTCAGGTAAAAGTCCCGGAGCACAAGGCTCAAACCGGCGTGTAGCAGCCTCCGTCAGTGCCCGCACAGCTGAACAGCACTCGCATACAGCTTCTCCTCGTGGAGCGCCCGATGATGACGTCACGGATCGCCCATCCACTTCTAGGAGGCGCTTGCTGGAGTACACAGTGCGCGGGACCACGTAGTATACACGAATCGGCACAGGATGCGATGCACATAGAGTGGAAACAGCAGTGCTGACTCGCACATAAAAACCAGGGGAACACACACTGAAAGTGTTCTCAAAAACACGGGGGTACAGAAAATGAGCAATGAGACCCTCCAACGCGTTTCGTAACACCAGGTTACTTCTTCAGGGAATGAATGCAGATGGGGGAGTGTACACATATATATACCCAGCATCCCCCAATTAGACATGCGGTGTCATATTGCTGTACCATCAATTAAAGGTGCAGCGTATTGCTCTTTAAAATCTGCATAAAACAGTGTCATATAAAATAACAGAACTAATTTATATAAATCAAAAATACATTCAAATACAATAGGTATATTACCAGAAAACATATCAAAAAACAACATATGCGACGTTAAAACTAAACGTAAGAGATAGGGTTTCTGAAAAAGAGAAGCCAAAATTAGAGACAAGCAGGTACAGGGATATACATTTATGCAGCATAATCATATATGAGGACTAAAAGGCTAATACAGGGACCAAATGTCTATATCCTCATTTAACCCCTCAGGGCTCAAAGAGCTCATTTGGTAAATCCAAAATGTTTCTTGGTATGAGAGGCTTTTGATCCTATCACCTCCCCTCCTTGCTTTGGGGACCACTTTAATACCTTTAAACAGTAATTTAGAAGGATCTTTATTGTGGTATAATGCAAAGTGGCGGGAAAGACTATGCTTCTCATAACCAATTTTAATATTTCTAATGTGCTCCTGTATCCGAATTTTTAAGCATCTTTTCGTGCGGCCTATATATTGCAGGCCGCACTCACAGTTAATCATATAAACCACATAGGTTGAATTACAATTTATAAAAGAATCAATGTCGAAACTCTCACCAGTAGTAAATGATTTAAAGGTTTTTCTCTCTGGGTGTAGATGTTTACATATAGAACACTTCCCACATTGAAAGTTCCCTATTGGTTTATCACCGAGCCAACTGTTAGGTATTGACTTCACGCGGGCAGAGCCCACGTCACTGGGGGCTAATGAGTTTTTTAAGTTTTTTGCCCTTCTGTATATAAACTTA
Source organism: Ascaphus truei (assembly GCF_040206685.1). Taxonomy (NCBI): domain Eukaryota; kingdom Metazoa; phylum Chordata; class Amphibia; order Anura; family Ascaphidae; genus Ascaphus; species Ascaphus truei. Next base: position 39,095,594 of record NC_134497.1, on the reverse strand, counting down.
GGAACATCTGAGATATGATCACTCAGTACTGGATCAGTACATAAAATCGCCCAATGTCGCTGTATAATTCTTTCAATTTTCTTATTCATTGAATTATAAGTGGTAATAAAAGGCACTTCTACCAAATTACTCTGATCATTAGTTTTTTCTTTAGTTTTAGGGACTAACATCAAATGCCTATCCATATGTCGGACTACATCAAGATCTCTAGTCAGACTCTCACTAGAGTAACCTCTTTCTAAGAACTTGTCAAAAAGCAATTTGGATTGTGTCTCAAAGTCTTGATCCCCACTTCAATTTTGTTTAATATGAATAAATTGGCCCTTGGGAATATTTGTAATCCACGATCTTTTGTGGTTACTGCTTGCCATTAATAAATTATTGGCATCAATTTCTTTGAAATAGACCTTGGTGGAAACATTCCCATTGTCCAATGCTGTTAGTTGTAGGTCTAAAAAGTTTATGCTAAGTGGGTTGGACACAAGCGTAAAAACCAAATTCCTATCGTTGGCGTTCAGGTAAGAGAGGAAGGAGCCGATGGATAAATCATCCCCCTCCCATACACATAGGATGTCGTCAATATAGCGACGCCAGATAATAATCTGTTGACTAAAAGGGTTATTGTTCCAAATGCTCTGTTGCTCCCACTGACCCATATACAGGTTTGCGAAACTGGGGGCAAATCTAGTACCCATAGCAGTTCCGCAAACCTGTATAAAGAACTCTGTCAAAAACATAAAATAATTATGGGTCAGTATGAACTCTATAGATTTCAAAATAAATTCTGTATTGAGCTGATGAAGGTTCGTATCTGCCTCCAGAAAAAATTGGACTGCCTGCAGGCCCTTAACATGTGGAATGTGGGTGTAGAGCGCCTGTACGTCACACGTAATCCATTTATATGTGCTCTTCCACTCAAAGTCCTGAAAGGCCAGGAGGACAGAAGATGTGTCTTTAAGGTAGGATGGCAATTGGTTAACGTAAGTCTGTAGAAAAAAGTCCACATACTGCGAAAGATTCGCAGTAACGGAATCTATTCCCGAAATGATGGGACGACCAGGTGGGTTGGAAATAGACTTATGGACTTTGGGCAAATGATAAAATAATCGGTATTTTGGGAGAAATGTTAAACAAAAAGTCAAACTCAGCTTGTGTAATGACAGTGTTGGAAATGGCTTCATCCAATAGTTCCTTTTTAAAAGGATGATGTAATCACCAGTAGGGTCCTTTTTAAGTACCCTATAAAAAGATGCGTCATAGAGGTGGTGGGCTTCCTGTTTGTAATCCTTACGATTTTGGAGAACCACACCACCCCCTTTATCCGCCTGTCTAATGATCAGGTCTTCATTATTCTTTAAACACTTCAAAGCTAAGTTTTCTTGGAGACTCAAATTATGTCTAAGGTCTACCGGTTTAAAAGTTTTCACCAGTCTAGAGAAATCATTATGCACCATATTAAAAAATGTATCAATATGATGCCCTTTAGATTGTGCGGGATAAAATTTAGACCTTGTTTTAAAGGTGGTGTGTCTACAAACCAAACCCTCAGTGTTTAAATCTATTGATTCAGGTGTACAATCACTCTCATTCACTACTCGTGGAGTTTCATTCTCGTTCTTAATAAAATGCCTTTTCAGGGTCATATTTCTCACAAATTTATGAAGGTCTGTGTACAGTTGAAAGCCATTAGGACCACTTGACCTAGAGAAATTCAGACCCTTATTGAGTACAGTTTTCTGATCTTTGGTCAGAATCACCGTAGACAGATTAAAAATACCCTTATCTAGGGAGATCCCAGATCGAGGCTTGAATCCCTTCTCTTTGACCCTGGATCCTGCTCTCGTTCCTCGTCTGGTAACGATATTTTTATTTTTGGTTTCCCTGCAGGACTGTTTAATTGTTCCTGTTTCTTCTCCTTCTTTTTCTCTTTCGTTGGGGAAAACCTGCTTCTTAGTAATTCTAAAAAACGGGAGCCTGACGGGGACTCAGTAACTGGTTTATTGTTAGATACTTCCTTAGACTTATACTCTTCTTTTCTTGGTCTGTTTTTAGGGGGTGGAGGTTTCGGATTTTGATCCCTATATTTCTCAGAGTTGTTCTGTCTAGTATTCATACTATGATCAGTATATTTATAGTCATCTCTTCTATCATTAGATCTATTCTGATAGTGATCTTGTCTCCTATAGTTAGACCAACCACGGTGTGTGGGGGGCCCCCTTCTGCCGGAGCCTCTATTACCAGATGAATATTGGTCCCTTCTGGCACCGTGATTGGGAATATAGACTTTATCTATTACTCTACCTCTTTCTCCCTTTTTTGACCAATCCCTTTCTCTCCCATTATCATAATCTGCTTTATCTCTCAGAAATGTATCATGTTTATTTTTGACAATCTCTTCACCTGTACTCTCTAATTTGGCAAGTAGTTCAACTTCAATCTTGGAGCAATCCTTATCAATCACTATAGGCTCCATGATTTTAATCTCTTTCAGTATTTCTTTCTCAATTAGTAAAATGGACTTGGTGCGTTCAAAAATAATTAAACGCATTAAGTCTATGGAACACTCGTCCAAAATCCTGTTCCATTCTTTCATAAAGTGCTCATTTTCTTTCCCAAATGTAGGTGGTTTTTGAACACGTAACCCCCTTGGAATTCTTTTACAATCTATATATTTTTGTAAAGTGGTTTTCTCAAGCCATAGCTTGTTATCCTTTAACAAAAGATCTTCCAGGACCTTAAAATGTCCTTCTATTGACACATCAACCTCCTCCCCTTCTGAATAGTCTTTGGGTTTCTCAGAAAATAAACGATCAAACTGTTCTTGTCGTTTATCTCTGAGATTGAGTAAACCCCACACCATATTGCTAGATGGTCACAGAACAACACTTAAATAAGTGAAAAAATATAGGTGAAGTAATAACCAGTATAAAAGTGCAGCACCTAGAGACAAGTGACAACAATATATAGGAAAAGGTGATAGTGCGCATCAAATTCCATCGGAAAGGGGGAGAGATTCTGCACATACACGTGGGTTCGTAGAGGGATCCTAGCCGTCCATTCCCTCACTTCGGGTAGTACTCTATACCCTCTCTGAACCTCTTCTTCTTCAGGTGTATTCTCCAGCGAGAACAGTTGGTCGTTCTCATCTCGGTCGGGATAACAACACCAGACGGCCATCCTTTGCACTCCCCCTGGTAATATGGTCGTCAGTCCGCGTTGACGATTGTAGAGGTCCCCATGATGCTCCAAGACATATACCCGGTGGCACTCTTCTCGTAAGATGGGGTCTAGGAGCGAATTGGCCAGCGGCAATTCGTTGGTCTCTCTCAAGTAGGCTCGGATTACAGCTTGTACTATATCCGCATTGGTTCCCAAGATGATTGGGTACTTGCACTGGTCTTGGGGCTCCGGGCATACCATGGCCGCTACCTGCATGGGGTGTTTCTTGCCGGTGTTCAGTTGGAGTATTTCCAGCTGAACCCTTACAATCCCGTCGATGGGGTAGTCTTCATTACTTAATACCCTAACCTTCATATGTTCGGCCTGCCTCAGGGGGCAGTGTTGGAGGTGCTGGTCACAGAACTTGCGGTATAATATGGTTACTTGTGACCCTGTGTCCAGTAGGGCCGATGCGTAGATCCCTTCCAGTACAACGGGCACGATGGCCGCAGGGCCCACTTGACTGTAAGCTTCACAGGGTGAGGCGTCATCACTGGGGCCAAAGTCAGAAGGGGCATCCGTGGTTCCAGAATGAGGGAGTTCTGGGTCAGATTCTGCCACGGGTATGCTGCAGACCATTGATCGGGCTGATTTCCCTCTATCGGGAGGGTGTTCCTCTGGATGACCTTCTCTTTCTGGACAGTTACGGAGGACGTGACCCTTCTTACCGCAGTTATCGCATACAACCTGGCGGCTTTCCGGACGACCCGTGGACGGGGAAGGTGGTCGGTCGGGGGGTCGTGGCTTGTACCCCTTGGACGAGGCAGCAGACTCTTCCTTCTTTTCCGTAGAGCCCTTTCCTTTGGAGGCAGAGGGGCTCTTAGGTTTAGCGGTAGAGTAGCATAACATGAGCCTCCTGTATTTTCACTTGCCGCAGCAACTCGGTGAACTTATAGGGGCCCCCGTCCATTATCTTGCTGCGGAGCATGTTGGCTATGGGGTGAGTGGGGCTTGATCCCCGCAGATACTACTTATGGAGCGCTTCATCCATCCCAGAGGCGGGAATCAGCTTACGATTGAGGAGGATTCCCAAGACCAGCTGTAGGCGGTGAATAAAAGCCGACAAGTCCTCTCCCTCCTTCTGATAAAGATGGAAGTACTTCGTCCAGATCGCTCCTTCGTCTTCTGCTAGCCCGTACGCTTCCAACAGGAACGCCACCATTTCCAACGCCGTCAACTCAGGGTGTTGGTCCCTGTGGATGGTCACAATGGTACAGGCGGGAGGCCGAAGACATTCCATGATACGCTGCCGCTTTACAGTGTCAGTGCACGACCATTCCTCTACGACCTTTACTGCATTCTCCCTCCAAAGGTCTATTCCCTCCTCCCCCTGGGGTATTGGAAGTACTCCCGAGAAGGCCTTAAGTTTCCGGTAGCCTTGAGAATGGGAGGCCAGGGTGAAGGCTTCTATGAATTGAGGTAGCGTCACCCCCATTATGGAACCTTCGTTCGTTACCCTCTCTCTGGTATGCCTGGGGTGTACCTCGCGGGGTACGGGGTCGGGTGGAGAGGGCGGACTGTCAGCCCAACTATTGGCTTCCGTGAGGGCGCTTGGGGTAAAGGAGACTTTGGGTTGGGGACGGTCAACTCGGTTTGGGGTACTTGACACGGGTGCAAGTGATGTCCAAGTACTGGTGGACGGTTCGTCTGGATCTTGAGGGGCTCTTAGTGAAAACATTTCCCTTATTACTGGTAAGTCCGAGTATATAAGGGGGTATGCTTCTAGCGGGCACTCGGGGGCTACTAGAGTGTTCGGGGCCGCTTCTGGGCATATGTCCCGCCCCACGGTGAATAGTAGGGCACTCCAATGACAAGTAGAGTCGAACACCCTGCCACGGTACCATATTTTATCTGGCCCTAAGAGCTTTCTCAGTGAGTCCCGGATGTCAGTTTCTGCCACTAACGCCGGGACGTTCCCTACGGCAACAACGTGTTTAGGTGGTTCACGGACGGTGGTAGCCCACGCGTGGACCTCTTGACGTGAGGGAATTACCATGTTGCTGATCTTTGGTGATACTGTTTTGAATAGGGCACCCCAGGTCTGAGCTCTCAGCAGCGCCTCCAAATGTAACGGGTTTCCCCCCCCCAATCGCAGATTATACTGTGGGAGCGGAGAAACCTGCAACGTTACCATATGTGTGTGGTGCGGTACCTGTTGGCTCACAGGAGGGCTGAGCTTCCTAACCTAGGGCCTGTCCCTACAGCACTCAGCTAGGATGACTCAGGGCTATCTGGGGCCTAGGGGATCGCTGGCCTAGTGCAGAGAGTCACTGACTCCTGCACCCTACCTCCTTCCCCCAGCTGCTCCGGTCACCAACTGCCTGTCTGCAAAACCCCACGAAATGTATCTCTTTGGTCGCAAGCAGAGCTCCTGCAGCCCTATTGGCTCCCTGGCGTCATGGGGCCGCTCCAGAGGCTCATGGGACTTGAAGTCCCATTACAGAGCCCTCCTCTCATTGGTGGCATCTCGCGCGCTTATCCTGCGCATGCGCGACCTTCCCCGTCTTCTCCCCACGCTGAAATGTCCTCTGCGCATGTGTGCGCAATCGCCTATGGCGGCGCCCTGCACCGGGACCCGACAGGGCCCTAGCAACGCGTACGACCGCGTCCTTGCCAACCGGCCCCTTCCAGGAGTCGCGCTATCCGCGCATACACCCCCGCATCTCCCCACAAGCGGCTACTACCTCCCTACTGCCTCGGTGAGTGTCGCGAGGGGGGGCCCATCACCACAGCGGGGGACCTGGTTACATATATATTGTATGTATGGGTATTGTTTTTCATATACTTTTGTTTATTAATTTGATAATACAACATAACTAATTTATGATACTTTATAATTAATAATTAACATGTGCAAAATTATTAGTTAATATTAATGTAAATATATTATTTTTTTTAAAGTTTTTCCTTTTTCTTGCAATCATCTTCTGCAGTTTGCTTTGCGTGTGGGCCCAAGTGTCATAGGTTTGGGACTGGTTCAGGCAACCTTTGACACTGGGAGATATGCACATAATATATGGTTACAGTATTGGTTATAGGAATTATAACTACAACATTGTATATCTCTGGTAATGAACGTTCTTTCCCTAGGGGGACGTTTATGTGTATGTATATGCTTGTGTGTGTACTACCGGAGTGTTACCGTTAATAAAGTTTTGTTGTTCAAATGTACACACTCTGACGCGCTGATGTCACGCATCGTGCGTCAGCGGGAGGATCACCCGGTAGACATGGGGTTGGTGGCATCAGCGCGTCTAGAGAGTACAAAGTACGGTCTCTTTTTTCCTTGATAAAGAGCCTTTGGGCTTGAAACATGTTGGTTTGGGCTCTTAGCCTTTGCTCCATGATCCAATACATTTAGCATTTTACTACTTTTAGGACATGCACCTCTCTGTTCACCACGCATGGTTAGTGCTCCGTTTTTGCTCTTTCCTTGTTGCCTACAGACCACTTCAGCATAATGGGGAACACACATTTTATTACAACCAACAGCATGAAAATATAAAACATTATTAAGAAAAACTTTTAAAAAAAGAAATAAAAACTATAAGAATGATACAAATACCTGCATTTAAATAGTTATAACTTTTTTTTATCCTTTTAAAATGCTCGTTTTATGCACCATAAACTAGTGACTTTTCATTGTGATTTAGCGTCAAACAGATATATGTGTGCACTTATATGTGAGCATCTTAGTTGCTGATTATCCCTAAACATGCCTGGCTTTAGAGATGGGTTTCTCCCCTGTGTGTGTCCTCTTGTGTGTGTTCAGGTTGGATAACTGACTAAATCCCTTACCACATTCCCCACATACATGTGGTCTCTCCCCTGTGTGTGTCCTCTTGTGTCTGATCAGGTGGGATAATGGACTAAATCCCTTCCCACATTCCCCACATACATGCGGTCTCTCCCGTGTGTGTGTCCTCTTGTGTTTGTTCAGGCTAGATAAGTCACTAAATCCCTTCCCACATTCCCCACATGCATGCGGTCTCTCCACTGTATGTGTCCTCATGTGCGTGTTCAGCCTGGATAACACACTAAATCCCTTCCCACATTCCCCACATACATGCGGTCTCTCCCCTGTGTGTGTCCTCATGTGTGTATTCAGGCTGGATAACACACTAAATCCCTTCCCACATTCCCCACATGCATGCAGTTTCTCCCCTGTGTGTGTCCTGATGTGTGTGTTCAGGCTGGATAACACACTAAATCCCTTCCCACATTCCCCACATACATGCGGTCTCTCCCCTGTGTGTGTCCTGATGTGTGTGTTCAGGTGGGATAAGTCACTAAATCCCTTCCCACATTCCCCACATACATGCGGTCTCTCCCCTGTGTGTGTCCTGATGTGTGTGTTCAGGTGGGATAACCGACTAAATTCCTTCCCACATTCCCCACATACATGCAGTCTCTCCCCTGTATGTGTCCGCTTGTGTATGTTCAGGTTGGATAACAAACTAAATCCCTTCCCACATTCCCCACATACATGTGGTCTCTCCCCTGTGTGTGTCCTTTTGTGTTTGTTCAGGCTGGATAAGTCACCAAATCCCTTTCCACATTCCCCACATACATGAGGTCTCTCCATTGTGTGTATCCTCATGTGTGTGTTCAGCCTGGATAACACACTAAATCCCTTCCCACATTCCCCACAAACATGCGGTCTCTCCCCTGTGTGTGTCCTCTTGTGTATGTTCAGGTGGGTTAACTGACTAAATCCCTTCCCACATTCCCCACATACATGCGGTCTCTCCCCTGTGTGTCCCGTCTGGTGTCTGATCAGGTGGGATAACGAACTAAATCTCTTCCCACATTCTCCACATACATGTGGTCTCTCCCGTCTGTGTGTCCTCTTGTGTTTGTTCAGGCTGGATAAGTCACTAAATCCCTTTCGACATTCCCCACATACATGCGGTCTCTCCACTGTGTGTGTCCTCATGTGTGTGTTCAGCCTGGATAACACACTAAATCCGTTCCCACATTCCCCACATACATGCGGTCTCTCCCCTGTGTGTGTCCTCATGTGTGTGTTCAGGCTGGATAACACACTAAATCCCTTCCCACATTCCCCACATACATGTGGTCTCTCCCCTGTGTGTGTCCTCATGTGTGTGTTCAGGTTGCATAACACACTAAATCCCTTCCTACATTCCCCACATACATGCGGTCTCTCCCCTGTATGTGTCCGCTTGTGTGTGTTCAGGTTAGATAACACACTAAATCCCTTCCCACATTCCCCACATACATGCAGTCTCTCCCCGGTCTGTGTCCTCTTCTGTAGGTTCTGGTCTGATAAACAAGTCAGACTCTTCCCACTTTCTCCAAGATCTTTTCCTGTGGCATCTGCTAATATATATCTTTTGGAATGAGAAGCAGTTACATTGTTTATTAATTGCCTTGACTGGTTGAAAGATGCATTTTCTGTCATATTCATTGGAATGTTGCAAGATTGTTCTGTTCTCATCTTTTCCATATACTCAGCTGGGTGTTTGAACTTCAGATGTTTGAGGAGGTAATCCTGACTGCTAAAAGCAACCTTGCAGTGTTGGCATGGGTGGATTATTGGTGCTTGTCTTTGTACTAGACGAGACAAAAAAGTCACTGTTACACAAACTGTCTTACAAAAGGCCATGAAGGAGAGGTAAGTTAGCATATCACAAAAAGTTGAGGATGAAAGTAAACTGTAGATGTACAGTGTAAAAATGAAGGGTTTAGCACAACATGTGCAGCATTAGGGCCGGAGAGTATATGTAGTGGATCACACATTTAAAGTGGATCATAATATTTAACGATTTAAAAGGAAATCTCACTAGCTGCAAAACACCAATTAAAGTGGCAGAAATCTTTTCAAATCCTTTAATAAATAATAAGTAATAAATAATAAATAATAAATAATAATAATAATTTAATAAATAATTGATAAATAGTAAGCCGATAGTTTCAGTTGTGACAGTTGTACAAGGAATACAATACGTCTCATTAGAAGCTCACACATCAGTCACCGGGTGTTCCCGTTACCGCACCATGTACCAGGTCTCTAATAGTTATAGGATGACCCAACTTTCTGCAAAATCTCCATAGTTAAATCAAGAACCAAATGCCCAATTATTGTATTTGACATCACAGATGTTATTCAGATTTAATTAAGATATACCAATATCATCCAGTGAATTCCAGAACTGTGTTAATTTTTTAATACAATTGTTTAAAGGTTTTTTTTTTTTTAGGGAACAAGGAGTCTGTACTTGTGTTACTGATTCTCCCCCATACAAACATTGCGTTTCATTAAACTCTATGACATAGATAGATAGATATCATAGTGTTTAATAAAATGCAATGTTTATACACACACACACACACACACACACACACACACACACACACACAGATGGGGACAATGCAAACACAAGAAAGATGCACAATCATGGAATGTGATTCCCTCCCTTTAAGGTGACATCCCAGCGCCCAAAAAAGGGGATTCATCACATGGTACATCCACCAACTCCCTTCATTACCTTAGCGGTTAGCCACTGAGGTAATGAAGAGGTGTTATTAATGTATTTATTTATTACTGGGTTACCATTTATCACCAATGTGGATATCTGCCCCCCCCCCTCCATTATTGAGGGCGCCTAGTTATCCAGTGATAATCAATGGTTTTATGTATAAAATTTATTTAGAATGTTCTTTTTTTGTTTTGTTTTAAACGTGTATACTGTATAGAACGTGTATATATTTTTTGTTAATGTTTAAAACCACATTTGTTTAATAGGGATATTGGACATTAGTCTAGAAGGGGGCGGAGGTAGATGATTGCGGAATTTGCCCCGGGGAGGGTGGTGGTGAGCGGGGTTAACCCATTAATTACCGTAGCGACTAGAATGGCAATGCTTCACTGGCCACTAACAGGGTTAGGTAATGTTTTAATTTAAATAAAGTATTAACCCGTTTGGTGCCTGTGGCATGAAACAGGCTATTGTTATTTTGATCATAGGTTTCTGTAATAATATACATTACAGAAGCCTACAGTATGATAGAAATATTAACACAATGCGGTATAAAACACATTATTAACGGTAATTCCCATATCACGAGATTGGCCCAAATATCACACCCAGTAAATTATTACCACAACCTTGATATATACCACATTAAAATTGCAGTAATAACACCCGTTAGTTTATTATTTCCCCGGTGCGATATTAGCTCCACTTTAACAGAATTTGATGTATCTGAGCCGTAGTGTTTTGTTTATGCCTGCGGGACAAACCAAGAACTAACCACGCTTTACTAGCCACTAAGGTGGCAAAGGGGGTTAGGTAGTGTAGTGTAATGTGTATATTACCCCTTCGTGGTCAGCTAGTCATGGAAACCGATGTCTAGTTGACCCGTGGACTACTAAGGGGTTAATATGTACTGTAATGTATTTTAATAACTATTTTATCATCATCTATTCTACGTTGATTTAGCTTATCTTGCCTATGTAAATAATGGGCAGTATATTGGCCATTATATACATAGGAACGACAGGGCTAACACCAGCCTGAAGTAGGTGATATAATACTTGCGGTATTTCTGCCGTTCATCCCGTTCCAATAAATATCGGAACTTGATGTATGGCAGTTTTTACTTGAAAATGCAGTATTATGCCTGTTTTAATCAGATCCAATGCTTTTAACTGGTCCGATAACAAGTGCTTTATTTTTGGCGCTGCAACGCAGATTTCTTGCACGATAATAATAAGGCGCTTTTTTTATGGGCGGTAATACGGCATTTTTGGTTTCCGCAGCTTGATGTATCCGGCCCTTTGACTCAAGTCATGTTTAGTGATATTAAGTTCTAGTTGACACGTAATGGTGTATGCAGATCTATCAATATTTGCAATTTAACATCAGTAATAAGACAACAGAGATGTATAATCCACATAACACACATATTCCTGATTACCTGGTGCTGGCGTGTTACTTTTCCACAGCGTGCCCACTTGATACCAAGATCTTTCCCATATTCATCTCCATACCAGACCAGGAGCCCTGTGTGTGGGGGGAGGTCTGTGCAGGTTCTGTAGTAGATTTTCCTGTGGTACTGCAACGCCACAAGGTTCTGTTCTTCCTCGTTTCTCGCACAATTTACAAACCTAAAATTGGGACAGTTAGTGAGGTCTCAAAGTAATGTCTATTTTATAAAGGAAGAGCTGAAAAGGGATAATAATAATGTGACTTGTCTTTTTTATTCTTCTCTATAGTTTGTGAGGTGAACAGAAGTTAATGGAGAGCAATGTATATACGATGGCTCACTTGTATGTACCCACAGTTTGAAAGGAATGGGAGCCACAGGCCACACCAGTGACTACTTTCTTATTATTAAAAAAAAAAAAACCTGTTGTAAGACCATAAACTTTAGAAAGGCAGATTTTAATAAACTGAGGTCTAATCTACAAGTAATACACTGGGATGATGTTTTTGCAGGGAAAAATGTAGAAAATAAATGGGCAGTCTAAGATAATAGCACAGGCTGGAAAAAAACTTATGCATGCTTGCTAATGCAAGAAGCCTGACAGATTGAGGAACCAACCAGGAGAGGGGCAGTACTGGATTTGGCAATATCAAACAAGGTAGAAGTAATGGCAAATATTCAAGTCCTGGAAAATTTGGGTAACAGTGATCATAACATGGTCTCATTCCAAATAAATGATCAAAAAACAGATTACTAGGGTTCAACAAAGACCTTAAACTTTAGAAAAGCATATTTTAATAAACTGAGGACTAATCTACAAGTAATACATTGGGGTGATGTTTTTGCAGGTAAAAATGTAGAAGATAAATGGGCAGTCGTTAAAACATTGTTAGAAAAGCACACTTATCAGTGTATACCCTTGGGTTATAAGTATAAAAGAAATAAGTCAAAACCAATGTGGCTAAATACAGTAAACAGGTAGGGAAGGAAATGGACAAGAAGAGGAAGGCGTTTAGATTCTTTAAGTCAGAAGGGACGGAGGCATCGTATCAGAATTATAAGGAATGTAACAAAAATTGCAAAAGGGCAATAAAATTAGCAAAAATGGATAATGAAAAAAGGATTGCAATAGAAAGTAAGATCAACCCTAAAAAATTCTTTAAGTGACTCTACTCAAACCACCCCCAGTTGCCTCTTCTTCCTCAATTTCACCTCAGGACTTTGCTGACTATTTCAAGGGAAAGGTGGATTCCATTCGTCAGAACATCCCCTCTGTTTCCTCCTCCCATCCTACACTGCTTCCTAACTCTCCTCCTTCCTTCCTTGACTCTTTTTCCGCTGTCAGAGGAGGATGTATCTCTACTGATCTCCTCTTCTCCCTCTACCACTTGCCCTCTTGACCCCATTCCCTCTCATCTCCTAAAACATCTTGTTCCTGCTATAACCCTTACGCGCTCACAGACATATTTAACACCTCTCTATTCTGGTACCTTTCCCTCCTCCTTCAAACATGCAACCATTATACCATTACTCAAAAACAGCAAGCTTGACTCTACCTGTCTTTCTAACTATCGACCTGTCTCCCTCCTGCCTTTTGCCTCTAAACGCCTTGAACACCTTGTATTCTCTCGCTTGCTCCACTTTCCCAACACCCATTCTCTCCTAGACCCTCTACAATCTGGCTTCCGCACTGCTCATTCGACTGAAACAGCCCTCACTAAAATAACTAATGACCTCCATGCTGCCAAAGACAGAGGTCATTACACTCTGCTCATATTACTCAACCTCTCTGCAGCATTTGACACCGTGGACCACCCTCTTTTCCTTCACATTCTCCATACTCTTGGTATTCGTAACAAAGCTCTATCCTGGATCTCCTCTTATCTCTCCCATCGTACTTTCAGTATCTTCTGTGGGGGTGCCGCAGGGTTCTGTCCTGGGACCTCTTCTCTTTTCTCTGTACACACTTTCTCTAGGTGTCCTAATCACATCCCTTGGGTTTAAATATCACCTCTATGCTGACAACACACAAATGTACTTTTCAACCCCTGACCTTACACCTGCTGTACAGACCAAACTTTCGGAATGCTTCTCAGCGATACCATCCTGGATGGCCCTCCGCCGACAAACTTAACATGACAAAAGCAGAGCTCCTCATTCTTCCTCCCAAACCTGGCCTTTCTACCTCCTTCCACATTACTGTTGGAAGTACCATCATTCACCCAGTAGCCTAAGCACGCTGCCTAGGGCTCACACTCAACTCCTCTCTCACATTCTCCTCTCACATTCAAAACGTCTCTAAAACCTGACGCTTTTTCCTCCGCAATATAACAAAGATACGCCCTTTCCTCTGTTGCTCGACTGCTAAAACTCTGACTCAGGCCCTCATTCTCTCCCATCTCGACTACTGTAACCTCCTGCTGTCCGGCCTTCCTGCCTCTTACCTGTCTCCCCTACAATCTATCCTAAATGCTGCTGCCAGAATCACTCTACTCTTTCCTAAATCTGTCTCAGCATCTCCCCTGCTGAAACCGCTCTCCTGGCTTTCTATCAAATCCAGTATCACACATTCAATTCTCCTCCTCACTTTTAAAGCTTTACACTCTTCTGCCCCTCCTTACATCTCATCCCTAATTTCTCGCTATGCACCATCCCGACTCTTGTGTTCTGCTCAAGGATGTCTTCTCTCCACCCCCTTTGTATCTAAAGCCCTCTCCCGCCTTAAACCCTTCTCACTGACTGCCCCACACCTCTGGAATGCCCTTCCCCTCAATACCCGACTAGCACCCTCTCTATCCACCTTTAAGACTCACCTTAAGACACACTTGCTTAAAGAAGCATATGAGTAACACCGTAGATATTACTAGACACATGATACATAAAGTTTGCCCCCCCTGCAGAAGCACTTGCCAAAATGCCCTCCTACTGTCTCTGTACGTTCCTCCTACATCCAATTATTGTAAGCTCCTCGGAGCAGGGACTCCTCTACCTAAATGTTACGTTTATGTCTGAAGCACTTATTCCCATGACCTGTTATTTATATGAGTACCATGTCTATTACTACTGTGAAACAATATGTACATTAATGGCGCTATACAAATAAAGATAAACCCAAGTGATTTAGAAAGGTGCTAAAACACAGTATAGTGATAAAATAAAAATAATCAGTGACTTGTAAGGTGAGTAAGAAAAATTCTCAACCTTCACAGGGAATTTGTACAAGTTCCCTCATAGGCAGTAATGGATATCCAGAATGTGAAGGGAGCGATTTTCAGGAACACCCCAAAACAGCAAGGAGAGACCATGGTATTGATATTCTCCTGAGGAAGCTGACGTTTTGATCAGCGAAACGCGTAGAGCTTGTACACCGCATGCAGCCGCTCCTGGTTTAGAGGCAAAGGTGAAGAGTCTCTTGTGCCGCCCTACCATCCGTTTTTGCCCTCCGCCCTACCGGAAGTTGTCCGTCCTTGACGGATGTGACGTCAGACGCCGTCCACCGCGATCGGACCGAGGGAGTTCCAAATCGAAAGGCCAGACTACCATCTCTCCTGATGCGAACCACATCGCCTCAAAAGATACCTTTATGTGTCCATAATTGATGTACATATTGTGAGTACATTTCATATGCTTTTATCTATATAAATGTTTTGCCTATTGGTCCATACCATGGTCACTCCTTGCTGTTTTACATGAACACAACCCTGAGTGAGAGTGCTCCTGAAAATCCTCCAAGCCTGCTTTCCTGTTAAACGCTGACTCTTCACTTACCTGTTGTAAGTAGGAAATCCACTTGAGCCAAGATCTTATCTGCTTCACTATTGTGTGATTTAATTCACTATTGTTGTGTTTTTCTTTTTGGGGTGTTCCTGAAAATCGTTCCCTTCACATTCTGGATATCCGCTATACAAATAAAGACATACAATACATCTTTTTATGCCTCGGACATGGTCAGACCGTGCTGCTGCTCGGCACCTAGCCCCTGCAGCCGCAATTAGAGCGGCTTTAGCAGGGGCTCGCGCGCATGCGTCCACACGCTTGGGGAAGCGTGTGTCTGACGGAGGTTTCAGATTTTCCTGCTTGCCGGAGCGCAGGGCCGATCACGTGAGCGGTTCGCCCAATGAGGTCGAACCAGCTCCGTGACGTCACTGGCCCGCCCCCTGATGGCGCGCAGTGTAAGGCCAGGGAAAGCACCGCTTTCCTTGAGCCTCAGCCCGGACAAACCCACTATGTCCCAGGCCTTAGAAAGGAAAGGTATACAGGGATATACCAGATAAGTATACATGGGAAGGATGTTGATCCAGGGATTAATCCGATTGCCAATTCTTGGAGTCAGGAAGGAATTTATTTTTCCCCTTATGAGATATCATTGGATGATATGACACTGGAGTTTTTTTGTTTGCCTTCCTCTGGATCAATAAGTATAGATATAGGATAAAGTATCTGTTGTCTAAATTAAGCATAGATTGAACTTGATGGACGTACGTCTTTTTTCAACCTCATCTACTATGTTACTATGTAACTATGTAATTAAAAAGTCACTGGCATGATGACACAAGTGACACAAAGGTGAGTTTTCTTCCGGTGGAACTAAACAGAAACAGAAAGTGGGGTTGATGTAACAAGGTGATGTAGCAGGAATGTGTTCCATTAGCAACCGGAGCGTATAACATGCCCTGGTCTGATTTGGAAACTGGACTATAGAAAAAGCCTTGCGCCACAGTCTAATGAGGTAATGTCGGTTTGGGCTTGAGTGAGAGTGGCACAGAGAGAGAGTGAGAGAAAAAGTCACACAGAGAGAGAGAGAGTGACAGAGAGAGAGAGAGGCAGAGAGAGAGTGACACAGAGAGAGAGTCAGGAGGTGAATGACGGTGGATGGGCAGGTGACCGACGGTGTACACTCACTCACACTCTCACTCATACACACACTCTCTCCCTCACACACACACACTCTCTCTCCTTTTCCCTCACACACACACTCTCCCCCCCTCACACACACTCTCCCCCCCTCACACACACACTCTCCCCCCTCACACACACACTCTCCCCCCCTCACACACACTCTCCCCCCCTCACACACACTCTCCCCCCCTCACACACACACACTCTCCCCCCCTCACACACACACTCTCTCCCTCACACACACACACTCTCTCTCCCCCCCATCACACACACACTCACTCTCTCTCCCCCTCACACAAATCGGGAGCCTGGGAGAGGGGGGGGGGGGAAATCGGGAGCCTGGGAGGGGGGGGGGAAATCGGGAGCCTGGGAGGGGGGGGGGGGGAAATCGGGAGCCTGGGAGGGGGGGGGGGAAATCAGGAGCCTGGGAGGGGGGGGGGGGGGGGGGGAAATCGGGAGCCTGGGAGGGGGGGGGGGGGAAATCGGGAGCCTGGGAGGGGGGGGGGAAATCGGGAGCCTGGGAGGGGCGGGGGGGGAAATCGGGAGCCTGGGAGGGGTGGGGGGAAATCGGGAGCCTGGAAGGGGGGGAGGGGAAATCGGCTCGCTCCTGGCGAGTGGGCGACTGGGTATGTTGACCACTGTATATATGATATATATACACATATATACACACACGCGTAGAGCTATACATGTTTTATTGTGCATTTATCTTAATGCTTTTATATGCTACATCTATTTATGGATCAAATGTTTGGCTCCAGAGAACATTAGATAGTTCAATAGTCATTGTGTTACAAACGCTCAGTTACTGCTGTGGACATTGGCGTCTGACGTCATAGCCACGTGATCGCGGTAGTCAGACGGGGAATTCCAACACCGGGAATTCCACACTCCTGGAGCAGCACCCGAAGGAGCAGAGCGATACAACACTGCAGGAGTTAAGAACTCCAGGCACAGAGGATTCCAAGCAGAGAGGGAGCCAGCTGATCTGTACACTGCCTGTCTGTGAGGTGACACACACCCACACTGCCTGTCTGTGAGGTGACACACACCCACACTGCCTCATTTTATCAGCTATGTTGTAAGTTGACAATTTGCTATTTCTATATAAAGTTGACATTTCATTCTTCACTATTGTGGCCCTTTTTTCATTCTCTTTAGTACCAAGAAAATTGGGACTAGGCGCAGAAAAAAAGAGAAAGGGGGAGGGGAAAAAAAGACAGAGTAGTATGTCTAAATAAGCGTCACATATAAATGGTGAAAGATACTTACAATTAGATGGTGAAAATGAGCCTTTATCCACATTAATGGGATCTGTAACTCTGCTGAGATGGGATCGGATATTCTCTTTTCCACACTTGCTTCTTTATTGTAGAATCCCCTCCAAGTTCTGTAACCTCTTGAATGGATTTATTCTCAAGAGGTTACAGAGCCTCTGGAGGGGATTCTACAATAAAGAAGCAAGTGTGGAAAAGAGAATATACGATCCCATCTCAGCAGAGGACAAGACAGAGTTCCAGATCCAATTAATGTGTGTAGCTGGGTCCCCCTACAACCTCCGGGCTGTGCGAGAGGGGGGGGGGGCAGCTCCGTGGAAGATTGCGGCTGTGTGCGGGTGCCGTCAAGGGGGCTATCAGGTTGCCGGAGCTCAACGGATATACCTAATAGAGGGCTCCGCCATCTTTAGTCTGTCGCGCATGTGCATTGAAGCCGCGCATGCACAGCGCAAGATAGTACACAGGCTCATAGAGAAGGCCTAGGAAGGGGACTACAAGTCCCAGCAGCCTCTGAGGCTGCTTGACATGTGTTGCAGGAGGACAAATAGGGCTCCTGGAAATGCGGAGGAGAGAGATAGATACATTTGGCGCGCGGAGGGACCACGCTAGTCGGGACCAGGACAGAGAGGGTTAAGGTAATATCCAGGGAGCAGTGCTCCCCTGGACTAGGCCAGATTCCTTTCCCCCCCAGGTCCAAAATAGATTCCCCGACTCACTGAAGATGGCGTATGCTGCAGGGAATGGCCTTAGATAGGGACCCTTCCCCAGTAGTGTGTCAATGAGAGACATATGCCGCAGGACATTATCTCTGAAGGTGAAGTGCGGCCTGCAGCCTGTGAGCAGAGCAAGGGCACCTTAACAGAGACTATTTTAAAAGGGGTACAATCCAGCTGGAGGCCCCTTCAGAGGCATCCGCCTACGGGTCAACACAGTAGAGGAGCCGGAAGATTGCGGTGCAGAACCACGTTGCGGATCCACAGGGTTCTCTACTGGCTGACCTGGTCTGGACTGAGACAAGGGAGGTATTATCCACGTGCACCAACAGGCCCCAACACACAAAAGCAAGAGCTATCCCACACATGCTCTTTGGGGAGGGTCTAGTTTGTGGACTGTAACAGGGGACTTATCCCTGTTCAGGTAATGTGCCTCTAATCCAGCAGTGTGGTGGTTAACTGCTGGTAGTCAATTAACAAAACACCACCTGCCTGATTAGATGGCTTAGAAAGCCTGTCTTTTGAAACAGGAAGAGAAAACTCCTTAGCTGTGACTGAGAGCTGAACTTGGGAGAGAGAGCAGAGATTGTCTTTGACTCTCACAACAGTCTTGAGCCCTGCCAGAAGAAACAGCAGAGCTGCTTACAAGACACAGGGAAAACTTCTAAACCTGTATGCTGACCAACCCTGGAGACAAGGGAGCTGAAGCAGGAACAGTGAAGATTTTCCCTCCAAACCACAAGGAACAGATAAGACTTTCATTCTTAAAAGACTGCTTATATCTGCTTATTGCATGCTATGTGTTTGGGGCTGCGAGAACTGCTTGACTAAGGGAGATGTGAATTATTGCATAGAGTTTCACTAGAAATACACCCAAGTCAATAGAAGCTTTGTTCCCCCCCGTGTTTGGATGAATTTCCTGATGAAAAGGAAAAGGCACAATAAAGCCTTATTATAATTTCACATTATAAACGACTCCAAGTGTGTACCTCTGTGAACGTCCGTCTACATGGACACTAAGGGGTTAAGGGCCCAGGCACTCCAGTATTTTGTGGGTTTCAACCGGGAGGTGTTATTGTGTGGGTGCGGCCTTGCATGGCCGTGTTATGCTGGTGGGGGTATTATATGTGCTTAGTAAATACTGTTATAATATACCTGCATGTAATTACTGTGTATATTGGTTCCGGTGAGGGGCTCTTCCCACTACGCTTGAATCCCTCGCCGGTGGAGGCGCTGCACCGAGACGATAATTATACCCCAGGCTCCCAGTGGCGGAGGTACAGACCTCCTGGTAGCCAAACAGGAGACAGCAGCACTGGTAGTCTCTTTATCCAGGGTGTACAAGGGCTACATGTGGATAAAGGCTCATTTTCACCATCTAATTGTGAGTGTATCTCTCACCATTTATATGTGACGCTTATTTAGACGTACTACTCTGTCTTTTTCCCCCCTCCCCCCTTTCTCTTTTTTCTGCACCTAGGTCATTCTTCCACATTTCTCACTTCTCGGCGTTTGTGGGGTTGTGGACCTTGTTGGCTGCATTTATTAAGGAAAGGCTTTATAGGTAAAACCTCCCTAAAGTGTGAATTGTTTATTATTGCACTGTGGTTATTTACAGATTGATATATTTTTTCATTGTAGCGCTTAAAGTTATATACATATATATATATATATATATATATATATATATATATATATATATATATATATATATATATATATATATATATATATATATACACACATACACGGTGTTCGACAAAATCAGTCGCCCGGGGCGACTCGAAATTGCCCCTTGGCGATTGGCCCAAGCAGCGCACGTGCTGCTGTTTAAATTCCCCCGCTCGTGCTGAATTTCCCCCGCTCGCGCTGAAGGAGAAAAAAAAAAACAAAAAAGTCTGAGGCGAGTTCATATTGCTGCAGGAGATTACCCCACCTCCGGCTCGCTGAGCAGCGCTTTTCCTCCTCCCCCGTCGTGCCCGTCAGTCATGGCAGCCAGAGAGCACCTCTGTATACCCCCAATGTCCCCCCACAGGCCCCCTCATGGCCCCCGCATGTCCACAGCCAGTCCCCCGCATGTCTCCTCTGCAGGCCCCCGCATGTCCCCCCGAATGTCTCCTCTGCAGGCCCCCGCATGTCCCCCCGCATATTCCACCCATGTCCCCCCGCAGGCCCCCACATGTCCCCCCCCACGCAGGCCCCCGTATGTCCCACCCATGTCCCCCCCCCGCGCAGGCCCCCGCATGTCCCACCCATGTCCCCCCCGCGCAGGTCCCCGCATGTCCCACCCATGTCCCCCCGCGCAGGGCCCCGCATGTTCCACCCATGTCCACCCGCAGGCCCCCGCATGTCGTCCCCCCGCATGTCGTCCCCGCATGTCCAACCCATGTCCCCCCCGCATGCCCCTACATTCCCCCCCCCCCCCGCAGGCCCCCACATTTCCCCCCCGCAGGTCCCCACATGTCCCATAACTCCCGGAGGCCCCCACATTTCCCACCCCCCCGCAGGCCCCACATTTCCCACCCCCCCACAGGCCCCCACATGTCCCCCCTGCAGGCCCCCACATGTCCCCCCCGCAGGCCCCCACATGTCCTCCCCCGCAGGCCCCCACATGTCCCCCCCCGCAGGCCCCCACATGTCCCCCCCTGCAGGCCCCCACATTTCCCCCCACAGCAGGTCCCCACATATCCCCCCGCAGGCCCCCACATCTCCCCCACATGTCCCCCCCCGCAGGCCCCCACATGTCCATCCCCCCTGCAGGCCCCCACATGTCGTCGTCCCCCGCAGGCCCCCACATGTCGTCGTCCCCCGCAGGCCCCCACATGTCGTCCCCCCCGCAGGCCCCCACGTCCCCCCCCGCAGGCCCCCACGTCGCCCCCCCCCGCAGGCCCCCACGTCGTCGTCCCCCCCGCAGGCCCCCACATGTCGTCGTCCCCGCAGGCCCCCACATGTCGTCGTCCCCCGCAGGCCCCCACATGTCCCCCCCCCCGCAGGCCCCGACATATCGTCCCCCCCGCAGGCCCCCACATGTCCCCCCCGCAGGCACCCACATATCTCTGATGGTGAGTGGGACTCCCGGCGCCGGTTCCGCTCTCGAGCAGCTCCGTTTCTTGGAGAGAGGGAGAGAGAGATGACTGAGTGACTCTCTCTCTATCTCTGCTACTCTCTCTCACTCTCTCTCTCTCTGTGTGTGTTCTCTGTGTGTGTGTTCTCTGTGTGTGTGTTCTCTGTGCTTGTGTGTTCTCTGTGCGTGTGTGTTCTCTGTGCGTGTGTGTTCTCTGTGCGTGTGTGTTCTCTGTGCGTGTGTGTTCTCTGTGCGTGTGTGTTCTCTGTGCGTGTGTGTTCTCTGTGCGTGTGTGTTCTCTGTGCGTGTGTGTTCTCTCTCTGTGTGCGTGTGTGTTCTCTCTCTGTGTGCGTGTGTTCTCTCTCTGTGTGCGTGTGTTCTCTCTCTCTGTGCGTGTGTGTTCTCTCTCTCTGTGCGTGTGTGTTCTCTCTCTCTCTCTGTGCGTGTGTGTTCTCTCTCTCTCTCTGTGCGTGT